>NC_068982.1:23550471-23556278 GCF_001194135.2 Octopus bimaculoides
TATATATATATATATATATATATTTGTATATATATGTGTATATATATTATATTATATTACACACACACACATTTATATATATATATATATATATATACGTACCATTATTAGATTTGTTTTTTGTATGATGTGTCAAGTTGAAAAACAAATAGTAACATATAAATTGATAGGGTAATTATTATTAATGTAAATACTATTGTGGATATTATTATTAAATTTTACTATAATTATTATTATTGAGTCAGAGAACAGTGGATGACATCAGAGTGACACTGGGGTAAAATATACGAAGCCTGACATACACATCAAGACTACCCGTCTGATAAGGGTACACCAAGCACATGCATCACCAATATATGCGTGCGACATGGTGATCTTATATCAAGATAAACAGCGCATGACCTTGCAGGTGGAGCCCAGTTAGAATTTTCTGCCGGTCGAGTGGCTCGAGCGTTGTTTAAGGATGGTAAACGAAATAACTGTGTTTCCAGAGGTGAATTATCCAAATCCCAAAGAATTCCTCTCAACATATGGTTATGATGCTCCGCCACTACTTCTGCTCGTGATCAGAGATGCACATATCGTCAGCCACCAAGGGACATGCTCAACTGGTTAAAGTCAAACAACTGACAAGGAAATCTGTGGTATTAAGCAGAATATTTGCTGTAGCCCATCTTTTATACCAAGACAAAACAAAGTACATGATAACACTTCCAATCAATTCAGATGAGAAGCCATGAGAGTCATTGCCTTGTGCAGCATCGGGGCATGAGAGCCACTGCTTGGTACTGCATCAGGTCATAGAGCCACTGCCTGGTACTGCATCTGGTCATTGTCTTTGCATTAGTTGATTTCAAAATTAGCAAAAGTTTTCGTGCTACTGCAATTTCCTTCTTCTTCTTCTTCTTCTTCTTCTTCTTCTTCTTCTTCTTCTTCTTCTTCTTCTTCTTCTTCTTCTTATTATTATTATTATTATTATTATTATTATTATTATTATTATTGTTATTATTATTATTATTATTGTTCAGTAGTTCTATTTTTATAACGTGCTTTCACTTCACTACCGAGCGCAGCTCTGTGCGCCTTGGGTATGTGCTGTGGTTTGCTGTGTTGCTCTTATGTTTACTGTATTGAAAGTGTTTTGCGTAGAATGTGTGCAGTACCCAGTAGTGCAATTAGTGCAATTTTCTGTATTTATTATTATTATTATTATTATTATCATCATCCTTGCCGGCATAACTAGAGTTATTTTTTGGGAGCACAGTAAGTTTATGTCTAATTCTCTAGTTTAAAAGTGTCTATATTGTATTTTGTTGTTTACATCGGTTTGCAAGTAACTGCCCTTCCGGGGGAAGGATGCATTTGTTAGCCAAAGACCTATTTTGCAGGTGACGGAAACTTTGTTTTTCAAATATCTTCGAAAATTTACTTCGAAGAAAGTAAACATTGAAGATGTCAGCGAAAAGCTGGAGAAGGAAGGCGGTGTGTTACGGCAATTTGGAAGAGAACTTATTGGCAGTAAACTGCAGGAAAAGAACAAGAAGAAGAAGAAGAAGAAGAAGAAGAAGAAGAAGAAGAAGAAGAAGAAGAAGAAGAAGAAGAAGAAGAAGAAAGGAAGGAACCTGTAAAGTCTTCCTCACTACATGGAAATTATAGTAGCACGAGAAATAACATTGAAAGCAACTGCTGCGAAAACATTAACAAAAATCGAGTTAGCGGTGGGAAAGAGGCACAGCAGCTAAGGAATTGACTGATATCTCATTGGAGAACAAACTAGAAAATCTAAACAAAGCAGCAAAATTTATGAAAATGAATAGAAGGAGGGCAGAATTGACACGTCCAAGCTACAAGCTTGACGCAAAAGCCAAACGGACAGTTGTCTATAGGTGTGTGAACACAAAGACAAGGAAAATCTAAAATGCTAAACATGACCAGATGGAAAAAGCATTGAATGATATCTGGCAGGATATCCATCATATTGAGAGAGCGAGGCAGTACGGCGGAGTAGAGGTACTTTTTAAGACCGAGGGGCGGGGAATATAGAGCTCCGTGACCACGCGACGCACCGAGGAAACCGCCCTCTTCCCGACGTACATTCGTAAAGGGCGGTACGAATTACGGTGCCAGGTGTCCCACCAGTCCTGAATTTATGGTGGATTCTCGCCTCTATTTCTACCGACGGGGGAGAAAATCTCTTGGATGTTAAAAAATCAAGGAGGGAGAATTGTGTTTGGACTACCTTGGAGTAGTCACGTGAAACTAGAGCAGAAAGAGAAAGTCCCAGATCTGATATTCCTCTCGAATGGAGCAGAACTAAAAGTGTACCTGGAGAGTAGAAGCCTGAGAGGCCACGATTGTGGTTCACCGGGCCACTTACGATTTTTTCTGCCCATAGAACCAGAACAGAAGGGCAGAAAAATATCCAAATGAAAGCACCACAATCTATGAGTCGACAAAAACAAAAAGGAACAACAACAACAACAACTGAAAGGCAGGCGAATACAAACAAAACTTGGACCGAAGGAGACAAAAGAAGCAGGTGTTACAATGAATGTGTTAGTGGGAGTCGCACCAGCAGTAGTGATGGAAGCTACAGTAGCAGGGGCAATAACAATACTACAAAGGAACCAGGACAAACAGCAGCAGAAGAGAGAGTACAAGACATGGACTCCTCAACGCATCCAAGTGATGATGAGAGGGAAGCCCAAAGGGCGAAAAAAAAGAAGGGAAAAAAACCCAAAGAGACTCGAAAAAAAGGGGGAAATCCAAGAAACGGCAAACACAGACACACTGATGAAAACACCAGCACTATAAGCACCAGAATAACCAACACCATTACAGCCACCCACAACAGAATCAAAAACACAACAAACTTTAAAAAGCAAAATGTCACTACAACAACAGCCATCTGCGCAGCAGCGGAATTTCGTGCTAGAGATGGGGGCCAATGAAAAGCCGATGGCTCTCATAGCACAAAAGGAAGAATTGAAATAGAAGAGGTGATCTGCAGCCCCATCACTTTTCGAGTGCTGAGAGTTTATTGATTGCGTGAATGACATTAGAGACTTATAAGAACATCAAGCGGAATTAGCCGTATGACATTGGATCTCCCAGTGTAACGGCCAGCAGATGGCTTTTCAGGGAATTTCCAGAGCGACCCAACAAAACACACATAGTGGGGGGCACCACTCGACCACAGACAACACCTTTTTTCCCGTTTATCCACCAAAATTATATACGGTCTCCGAGCATCGATTAGAGAGTCTCTTTGGATTGAAAAACCCCACCCGATCCTGTATTCATTGTTATCAGTGATGCTTTCAGGTTCAGGTTCGGACCATTTACGTCTTCTTCCAAGACCTTACTTCTCACACAGTCTTCAGTGAACAAACTCAGCCACGTTATTGTACTTCCCTCTATAGCGCTTCTGGGCTTGTTTGCTACACTTACTCACATGTGAAATTGTTTCGTTTTGCTGCCACACATCCTAAAATGTTCTATTGTACTGCTCTGATCTATTTGGTACTTTCTGTAATTATTTCTCAGAGCTCGTTACTGTGCGCTTCCCATGAATGCCTCACTGCACCCTCTTACATTACTTTTCCTAATTCATGTTTTTGGGTGCGTCATATTTTCGGATTGAGATCTTACATCCAATGACGCTTCTTCCTCCCTTGTTCTTAGGCACTTACAATCTACCGGTTCTTAGGTACATACAGTCTACCGGTTCTTAGGCACATACAATCTATTAGGTGCAGTTCGTTCTGCATTGTCATCAAATCCTTGGTATTCCTATCCATTTTCTGAAGCTTACTTTTATCCACCCAACGATACCTATGTCGTATCGCATTAAGGAAACACCCTACGTATTTTGCCTGATCTTGGTTTTCTTGTTCTTTCCATTAAATCTAGTTTCAATAATTAATTTGCTTCTTCTGAAATATTCTAGCTTAAAACTTTCCTTCATATCACTCTCGTTGACTTTATCATACTCCAAAATACCTTGATATGTATATCCATCAATCTAAAGAATCTGGATTCTCTTGCCATTTGGTTGACACTAATTTGCGGCTTTTTTTTGTGATAAGCATAGCCCAAATTTTAATCTCACATTCCACCCTGATATCCTTATTGAATATCTGCAATGTTGAAGCCAGGCCATTTATTTCACATTGAAACCATGCTATTTATTTCAGCTTTTAAACTGCAAGATTGCTTCAAATCGTTCTGTTGTTCTGATCGTTAAACGTAGAAAACCAAATAATTATTCTGTGATATAAACCATCTCCCGAGTTTTCTGTCTACCGCAAACGAGGAGAAAAGTATGATACCACCTCGCTGCCGTTATTTTCACAAAAGTTACAAAACAATGTAGCATTAGCGTCTATATCCACTATAGAAGTGAGAGCAATAACACCTGCAACGAGATATGCAACGGCAGCAGTAAAACAAACAGTGTTGATAGTGTTTGTAACAATAACACTTGTAGCGACGCCAACAGAAACAAGAACAATATCATTGCCAGCATCAGCTACGACATGCTACTTCAGTACATCTTATCAGATACTTCTTTTCCATCCCTCAGGCATGATGTACAACGAAGGAATGGATGTACAAGGAGGAACAAAGGGAACGTTTCCTTCAAGAAGATACAGACTTGTAGCAATGAAACTATTCTACACGCATATTTTCTGTGGCCGAAATTTGCTCATTTTTGGAGAAGAATCTTATGGCAGCTAACACATCTACGATAAATCCATCTCTCTGACAGTTTAATTGGGAAGATTGATCTGCTATCTGCCTACTTCAAGAGCTCCTGTTCGGTGGTGTTGGCAAGAATGATGCGTGGTGGATATGACCGAAAATGATGAAAGCAGAAAACTGTGGCCGAGCCCTTAGTTTTTCAAGTTTCACTTGAAAAGCTGACAGGAAAGTGCTGCATCGCAACATATATTTACGAAATGTATATAAAAGTATAGAGCAAGCACCTGTAGATTGGAAATGCTCGGCTGAGTTTGGAATGTAGTTTCATGTGGCATGCTTGGAATATTTTACCCATAAACACCCTGCGCGATTGTCCTTTCTGGGAATTTTATTTTTATTTTCAATTTCTTGCTCCTTTGTTTTTCCCTTTGTTATTTATTTTGTATTCAATAGCCTATGCCTAATTACAGCTTGTGTCATTCTTTACTATATAAAACCATATTATCTAAACTTAAATTGAACTGGAAGAATCCTTATGGTGTTAGCAAAATTATTTGCAGATTTTTGTTCGACAATTTGCGTACTGATCTCAAATCCTGACATGGTCAAATTTGTCTTCGCTCGATCTGGTGTAGCTAAAATAAAATATCAGTTTTATACTGAAGGCATGGTATCGACTAGACCTTTCGACAAATTTACTGACCCTCTGATAAACTCATAAGCAAGCACAATCGTTATTGCATTGTACAAAATGCTTAGCCGCATTACTTCCGGTTCTTTATAATTTGAGATCATACACCGGCGAGGTCGACCTTCCAATTCATCATTTCGGGGTCGATGAAATACACACCAGTTGAATGCTGGGATAACAGTAATCGGCTCAACCTATTCCTCGAAATTGCTGGCCTTGTGCAAAAATTTGAAGCAATACAAAATAATAATGATTAATATCATTGTTATTGTAATTATTATTAGATGTATGATCATCTTTATTACCGATTTTTCACACCAGTAAAAGTGCAGTATACTTCTCGAACACACTGTTTC
Source organism: Octopus bimaculoides (assembly GCF_001194135.2). Lineage (NCBI taxonomy): Eukaryota > Metazoa > Mollusca > Cephalopoda > Octopoda > Octopodidae > Octopus > Octopus bimaculoides. The sequence continues at coordinate 23,556,223 of NC_068982.1, forward strand.
TCTCCTCATGACTATATCCCCCCTCTCTCTCTCTCTTTCTGTATATATATATATAT
>NC_068982.1:23556527-23560172 GCF_001194135.2 Octopus bimaculoides
TATATATATATATATATATATATATGCATGTCTGTAGTATACAAAAGCGATTTAGTTTACGATTCTTATACGATGCACTTGGCGTCACGAAATCTTCTGTAATGTCACAAGTATAGGCATCTAACTATCTCTAATTGCCTAAGCATTAGTCATCTGTCAACTGATAAAAACATAGCTGTCATTGTTTATTCGTCACTCCTAACGAAACGACGCCTTGTTTATTAGCTGAAAGTCGACAAAAATAAACAAGGGTTGAAGGTAAAAAATGGAAGACAATACGATAATAAAAAAGAATCGTGAGATGAGAATAAAATAAAATATTTGAAAACATAACAGCGAATACCAAAGAAAATCGATAGCTTTGTTTTGTATATTTTAGCCATCAAGCAGCACGGTTATCAAAGTTTCCATCAGTTTTCCCGCCATTGACACAATCATCATGATTAGAATTATTTTCCTGGTGCCTCTTCTCATTCTTATTATCATCATCATAAGCTATGGCCGGTGGATTTGCAGAATATATATTGTAATGGAGAAAACACCTTACATTGTTTCGTTAATTACTCTTATATTCTGTGTTCGAATCCTGTCAGGTACTTCTATGAATATCATCGTTAGGCGAAGTTAAATTTAAGAGATTTGATTCATTGAATTATAATCGCCTCCGTTTATTATGCATCGAACACGGTATTGACAGCCATACAGAGAAGGAAATACTGGTATCTGTATTTCAGCTCGGACATGGGGGCATGCGCCCTTGTGAAGCGTCTCTGCATACACCGTTTGTAGGTATTTACTGAGGTCGACCCATGAAACCCCATAGCAGTATCCAATTCAGTCCTCATTTCTGTGAGATATTCCTAATCTGTCATGAGGTTGTGACATGTTGCTGACCATCACGAACCCTCACCACAGCCGACTTCTCAACGTAGAGAATATGATATCTAGGATCCAACTCAGAAAATCGAGCAACCTTACGACGAATTCTGAGCTCATGCTCCAGAATCATACATTTAACAGGATGCATCTCAGTTTCTGACCCACAGATATTGGTTGGTTACGAAATCCAACCAATGGTAACCTATAAGACTGCTTCTTCTTCTTCTTCTTCTTCTTCTTCTTCTTCTTCTTCTTCTTCTTCTTCTTCTTCTCCTCCTTCATCTCCTTCTTCTTCTCCTCCTCCTCGTCCTTCTTCTCCTTCTTCTTCTTCTTCTTCTTCTTCTTCTTCTTCTTCTTCTTCTTCTTCTTCTTCTCCTCCTCCTCCTCCTTCTTCTTCTTCTTGTTCTTCTTCTTGTTCTTCTTCTTCTTCTTCTTCTTCTTCTTCTTCTTCTTCTTCTTCTTCTTCTTCTTCTTCTTCTTCTTCTTCTTCTTCTTCTTCTTCTTCTTCAGCACCGTCGAAGAAGGTCAAAGTATGAATTCTGTAGCACCACAGTAAATATACTCAACTGCATTTGTCTGAAATCTTTAAAGAAATCCTAGGCAATTGCAACATAAGGTTTACCTGGAAGATTAATTTCACATCCTTAAGTATTCGTTTGGTGAATTTCACCTGTTTTGCCTTAACCAGCATTGTAGGATTGGTTAATTACTAAATTTAGACTGCAAATTTCTCAAGGTAGTTAAAGGTGAAATTTGCAGTCGAATATTGAAATATAAAAGCCTCTGTGTTCAAAGTGCCAGTAACTTGAGAAGCAATATTGGTTGCCAATATTGCAGCTATTCTCATCAAACCAATAAAAGGAAGCCTTGTTGCCAGGAATTTGCATATCATCATAATGAGCATCATTATAATCCACCATCTTTTACATTGCTTCTTCCATATCTTAATTAGTAGCAGTAGGAATATCGGTAGTAGCGGTGATAGTAATAGTAGCTGATATTATCATAAGGTAACGAATCGACAGAGTCTTTGCAGTATGAGGGTGGATGCAACGCGGTGTTTGTACAATATTTCTTTGCTATTTCATATCTCATGAAGATCAAATTTGTCTCTGATATTCATACTATGAATAAAATCTGTAGAAACCAAGTTCGTTGAACTGGCAGTAACGTTAGAGTGTTGGAGTAAATGATCTGTTATCTTTTCTAATTCCAGTTAAACCGATAGTCCTTTTATAGTTTCTTACTTTGAATAAATCAAGATATAAAGTTCCAACTGTAAAATGCATCTTTGATATCGAACAAGCTTCCTCTTATCGCGACTTAAATTTGCAGTCGATATAATGATCTTAACGAGCAATCTGAATGGGAATTGGACTGGAGGATTTTTTCATACGCTACTTTAAGAAGTCACACTAGAGAATTCTACCAATTTTGTAAGCCACTGAGACATCTTCAAAATCAACGAAACCCCAACTAGAAATATAGTAGTTTTGGTTGCAGTTATTGTTTTGATGGTGTTTTGTTAGTGATGATGATGGACTATTCACTAGTGTGTGAGTAGCTGTGGAATTAGCTTCCATAAACAACACGTTTGATCATCAATATATTAGGGTTATTTTTTAAACATTCAACAGAGGAATTTGGTCAATGCCATCGCGCTATGTATTTCATTGAACGTGAGGCCTATTGCTTCCGGGAAAGATACGAAATAAAGATGACTTCAGCTACCTTCGAACTCACAACCTAAAGAGTTAGAAAAATTATTAGAAAAGACATATTTCGTAGATATTAAAATTCTCCCAATCAACTGCTCTTATTAATACAGTCAATTATACTATCACGAGTTTAACTTCTCTGACATTATTTACGCAAAATTATGTTTGAAAGAACATCAATCAAAGTTACTATTACTGATATCAGTAAGGAGTCTAGCTGGCAGTGTCGTTACTGCACCGAACAAAATGTTTTTCATCCGAATCTACTTCCTCAGTTCAAATTCTTCCGAAGTAGACTTAGCCTTTCATCCACATGTAATCCATAAATAAGTACCAATTCAGCACTGATGCCAATGTAATGAACTCCCCAGTCCGAAACTTGCTGGCATTGTGCCAAACTTTGAAAGGTTTTTGCCTTTCACAATATTAAAGAGAATATACGCACATGCGCATTCGTCCAATTATATGTAGGCGCAGGAGTGGCTGTGTGGTAAGTAGATTGCTTACCAACCACATGGTTTCGGGTTCAGTCCCACTGCTTGGCACTTTGGGTAAATGTCTGCTACTATAGCCTCGAGTCGACCAAGCCCTTGTGAGTAGATTTTGGTAGACGGAAACTGAAAGAAGCCCGTCGTACATATGTGTATATATATATATATGTATGTGTGTTAGTGTGTCTGTGTTTGTCCCCCCACCATCGCTTGACAACCGATGCTGGTGTGTTTACATCCCCATAAACACCGTAGCGGTGCATGTATATATATGTATACATATATGTATTGTGTGCATGTATGTATTTACGTATGTTACAATCTAATACTCTATTTAAGAAACTAATTAACTTTTACTATATCTATGTTCGTGCTTGTATATATAGGCATATATATACAACGTTAAAGACTGTTCAATTCCCTTGCGTTATACTAATACATCTGTTTGTTTTCTACACCACCTGTCGTCGTCTTTTGTTTTTTTTTTGTGAATTCTCTCTATATAAATGTACACACACACACACACACACACACACACATATATATATATATATATA
>NC_068982.1:23563586-23568656 GCF_001194135.2 Octopus bimaculoides
TATATGTATATATATGTATATATATATATCTGTATAAATATATACAACATCTAGTAATAAGGTATTATGTCTGTTGCTATAGTAAGGGGGTTAAATAGTGTGCAGAGCGTAGAGGGTGGTCGTCTAAAAAAGATCAGATTTAGCTTCCCAGGGCTTCCTTTTTCAACCTGCGGAAAGAGAAGGCAACGAGGCAGCTGCGGGCTATCCCCAAAATGGTGTTATGGGAATGTTCCATCAATGGAACCGACACTGGATAAATTCGCTGGTTTTAGAAGAGGACTACTTCGAAGGAGATCAAATGCCGAATTGATGTGTTACTTAAGCACTAATCCCGATAGATTTTGATGAAGCCTCGCATATACATACATACATACATGCATACATACATACATACATACATGCATGCATGCATTCTTACATGCACAAGTACATACATTCATACATACATATATACATACGAACATGCGTACATAAATACGTATAAACATACACACATACACAGATATATACATTTATGTTTGTGTGTATTTGTGTGTGTGTGTGGGGGTGTGCGCGCGCGTGTGTGCGTGCGTGTTTGCACCTGATTCGCTTTATCTTTTCTATCGAAGTCTCTCTATATTTATACGTATTCATAATTAACTACCAATGTACATCAATGTCATTGTTTTTATCGTCTGTCTCACCTCAGAAGAAATATGAGAGAACATTTTCGTGAATAAGGTTTCATAATTTATCAATGGTGATTGGAATATAAATTTATTAATCAATGTCTCGTTCTTAATGACTTATTGTATAGCACAAGTATAGATGCATTCACAAATGTACAAAAACACACACGCGTGCACATGCACACATCCACACACATGTTCATTCTTTTGAGTAAGATTAATATTTTTATAACCGAGGAAAAATGGTCTTAATTTCTGCCATCATTTTTGCTGCAAAATATATTTAAGTTAATGTAGCGCAGTTTCTTTTCAACAAAACAGAAGACGATAGTTAATATATTCTATCATCATATGCTAAGTTTAGGGTCTGATTCCTTGTATACTTTTTGATTAATGTACTAACTTAACATTGTCTTAACATTCGTTCTACAATACTTTTAGATATTTTAAACGCTATCTGATATATTTAGTGCAGACCCAATTTGACCGTTTGTGTTCCATTCTATACATCAAATACTTATTCGTTCATTTTCTGTGGACCATTAAAGAGACAAACTATTATTTCGGTATAAAATTATGTTTGCCTGTATGTATGTATGTATGTATGTATGTATATATGTATTTGTGTATGTATGTATGTATGTATGTATGCATGTGTATGTATTTTTGTATGCATGTATGTATGCTTGTGTGTATGTATGTATGTTTGTGTATATGTACTTATCCGCAATGTTAATTTCATGTTGGTATTTTCTTTTATTGAATACTACAACGGCTACACGTTCTCTGGCTTCACATGGTTTCCGGTAACATAAAAATCTGGAGTTCTGGAGCTGATGAACTCTTTGAACTCACTATCAGTATCAATTTGATTTTTGAACTCCTTAGGCAGAAAACAATCTAGGGGCTTGAAAACGTAGTTGTCAGTAGAAGAAAGGTCTCGTGAATAAGCTTTGTTGGGAAAAACTTCGTAGCCAATTTTCCACTACATCTGGAGTATCATTAGTGAAACGTGTGGAAGAATGATTGGCCCTCTTCTGCTAACCAGTCTGGGACGAAGGAGTAGCAGATTTTCGTACACTTTGTCAATTTCACGGAAATGTGTTTCGGCAGTAGTGGCTTTTCCGGGTTTTCAGTAGTTATAGTGAATGAATCCAGCAATACACCACCAAACTGTCACCATAAGCGTATCTTTGAAGAGATCAGGATTAGGGAAGGTTTAGGATTTTCAGTTTGGTCCAACAACCGCGAAGAACATTTTTTTTATCATTGTATAGAATCCACATTTCAGCTCAAGTTACAATATGGTCGAGAAATGGATCGGTCTGGTTACGGAGAAGAAGCGACGAGCAAATTTAATATCTGTGCCTTTATCTGTTGTTTGATATTCCGACGAGGATTGTGAATATCTGTAGGAGTCTTCAAATATTATGTGATATTTTGCTTCTGCTGGCAACCAGCAGCAAATGCAACAAATGGTCAAATAACTGGTTGAGAGGTTATAAAAAAATCGTAAGGATCAAAAGTAACACTTCGAGGACTTCCTTACCGAACATTTTGCCTCAATTCACTCATACCTCAAGAAACTGTGTCATCAAATACGTAAATAGGACACTCATTTTCCAACGAATGTTTGTAGATACTTACACGAGAATATGAGACTGAGGTCAAAATGTCAATATGTAAAGGAATTTCTGTCGATTTTAAAATATTAAATTTGTATCAGATAATACGAATTATCAAATAATTTCAAATAATATGAATTTGAAATTCAAAACTAGGAAATAGATACAAAATACATGTTGAACAAAAGAGAGTCAGGAACGCTTAAAATCGAAATATGGAACTAAAAATATTAATTGCAACACTTAAACAATTTTACTAGCGTTTGCCAGATGCTTCAAAACATTACATCTCTAATTTATTAGAGTTCTACACGGCTGATATAGAGTTCAAGCAAGGTAATGCCTAAAAGCCATATGAGGGCATGTGAAACTACTTCGTAATTTAAAATTCCGAGTCTCCGTTTTATGCTGTTAGTATTTGACCATATAAAACACTGCCTATTAGAATTCGATTTCCTGAGTTGAAGTTGGCATATAAGAAATTAATAATAATATAATAAAATATTCCATTTCGTCAAATTTTCTTTTAGCTTCTGGCGATTGTATTTGCTGATTTAGACACCAATTTGTGTTAAGTTGTTCCCTGTTCCGAATGTTTACCATGATTATACACTTGTTTTATAAGAAGTGATGTTTATTGGTATTTAGTGCATTTCGAAACTGTCAATTAATTATAATGATATCTAAACGAGAACTCACTGCAAGTCCAAGTGTTAAAAAGGGTTTAGAAAATAGGGAAATTACAGTGCTGGAACGAAAATAGCTCAAATTAGTGAGTATGAAAATAGTGTTATTAAAGTTACAACAGGGCGAGGTCATCTTATAGGTAAAATAATGTTGAATAACATTTTCAAATACGAAACGTTTTAAAGAAAACAGACAAAATATTATTCTGTTACCGAAATTCTATATAAAATTGAACAGATGTATTTAAACTGAATATATTTTGAACCTGTGGTCAAAGATAGAAATCATAAGCATATTTCTATGAAAACACTTTCGATATGCTCAAAAATATTAATACATCTCGAATACGTTCTGGAACTCTTAAGTTAGGAATTGATTTTAACCCAAAATTTCTACTCGAGTATTAATTCAATTGTGTAAATATTTGTCGAACGTGTCTATCTGAATATTCCATAACAACATTAGCAATGCATGAAGAAATACCTGTAATATTCATGTACAAAGAGTGTTCCTAATTTCACATATATTTACACGCGCACCACAGATACACTTGGATATACACACATATACACATCAACAAAGGAAAATAACCCAGTCTTACATGTGTGTGAATGCGTGTACTACACTCACATATTTCGATATGTATGTATACACACACATATATAATCGCGAGCGCACAAACACACACGCTCATACATACGCTTATATATGTAATATTCAAATATAATTTTCTTTGTTAAAGGGAATTTCTGTTTACCGTTATATTCTCAAATTTATATATCAGGAAAAAAAAACCACGGAAAATATACTTGCTACGAAAGAAGGAAGAAATAAACATAATTCGTGGAAAGTGTACAAAACATTTCTATTTTTCTTCGTTTAGTTGAGCTTCATTATGGAAATACTACATCTTAACGAATCATTCAAGAAGAAACACGATTGACCAATATTTTATTGGTACGTATAACACAAATTGTTAGCTCTAACATACAATTCTACATACCTACATTTAGCTATACCTAAATACATGCATACATAAGTTCACACTTACACATACAGACATGAACACGCAAACTCAGACACACAGGCACACACATACACGCGCACATACATCGATAGTTCTACGGAGATAGACTGGGGCTTAATTCTCCATTCAGTTAGTTTGCTTAGTTGCGCATAGACAATTGGCTCGGTAAAATTATTTGAAGTTACAGAAACTCACGGATTGGGTTAAATTTCATTATTAAGCGTGAGTATTTAAAGGTACTTCCATGTAGATATTTATAACCACTAAGTCATTGCGTAAGCTTTGTTTCTATGTATATATATATATATGAGTGTGTGTATGTGTGTATGAGTGTGTGGCTGGTTGTGTGTGTGCATGTATATATATATATATATATATATATATATATATATATATATATATATATATATATATATATATATATATATATATGTGTGTGTGTGTGTGTGTGTGTGTGTGTGTGTGAATGTATGTATGTATGTATGTGTATAGTTGATATATGTACAAATATGTGTGCGTTTATGCAGATATACGTACGTATATATTTACATTCAGATGTAAACGTATTTCTGCATGTATTTATGTGTGTATGAATGCGTGGTTGATCGTGTTATTTGTGCTGCATTTGTAAGATTGTGCTGAACGAATACCCGCAGTTTATTAGAGGTAGTCGTAAATATTCACCTGCGCAGTTCTAATTCATAAATCCTATTATATGTGAATATCTCAAAGGCAAACACATTAAATGTGAATTGAATCGAGTATTTGATATTTTGATTTCTCATTTCCTGACGTTAGACTATATATTGGTACAATGGAATACTAAACACGTATTATTTTCCGACCCTCCAGTATGTTATTCAACGGATCTAGGTCTATTAATATTTATAGCAACACCTGCTCAACGTGTGTAGATGTACATACTATAACAATGCCATACAGTATGTGTGTGTGTGTATTTAATTTCATATATCATATGTATGCATATATGCGTATATACATACATATACATATATATATATATATATATATATATATATATATATATATATATATATATATA
>NC_068982.1:23569018-23569990 GCF_001194135.2 Octopus bimaculoides
CGTGACAATTAATTATTAATAATATCTCTTCTGATTTAGATATCATTCACAGAAGAAGTGTTCGATTCAGGGTGGTCTAAACATATCTATCCTATCTTTCTATATAACCAGAACTACATTGTGCCAAAGTTCCTCTCCTTTGACTTGGATATGTGATGTTTTAAAATAGAAGAAATCTTATGCATAGTAATGCAATCGACGGCTAGTTCAGGGTTGTCATTCATACTTATGTGAGAGCTGCTGAAATAAACCTGTCGTTGTACAACGCTCAATCTAAATATATTCTTTTTTTTTTTTTTGCCTTTTTTTTAAGGTGATGGAAAATGCTTTCTCCAATTCAATCCTTCATTTAGTAAGATCTTTGAGAAATATGTGTCGGGAAACTATGCAGGGAGGATTTGATATATCGCGTGAAATTTAGAAATTTATACAGATTACAAAACTGGTATGCATGATTAAAGAATGTCATTTTCTGAATTTGGCTTTGTCGTATTCTTTGTATGACATTTATGAGACGTTCATTGTCTGAGCTGCTAAATTCTCCGAAAAAGTATAGCTTCAAATATCGGTGTGTAAGTATAGCTTCAAATAACATCAAATATTAGTTCCGTAACACTGAAATCAAATTCCGCTGTAAGCATCACTAAGATATTCCTCTCCTGCATCACTTTTTCTCTTATATATTTTAGAATCACCTACATATATGTGTGTATTTATGTATATATGTATGTGTTGTGTCGACGGTCCCAGGTGAAGAAGTAGGATCTCCCAAGACATATAAAAAGAGGTAGTCTGGCCGTGGTTGGAGTGTTGAGTAGCAGTTCAGTAGCAGTTGTGTAGCGGTTGAGTAGAGATGTATGTATATGTGTGTATACACACACACATACACACACACACACACGCACACACATACATGTATATATATATATATATACATATATATATATATATATATATATATATATATATATA
>NC_068982.1:23570277-23571982 GCF_001194135.2 Octopus bimaculoides
TATATATATACATATATATATACATATATATATGTATATGTGTATATATGTACGCGTGTGTATGTATGTATATATTTCTACATGTATTATTATTTTTATTGATATTTTTTTCTGTTTATCACCAGTTTTGTTGGACCTCCTGGAATCTGGCATGCGTAGCGGGATTACTACTTGTAGCCTACGGTACCATGCTATTCATTCTTTCCACCTATCTAATACATTCCTGATTATTCTGTCGGTGCCAAGGAGGCAAGTCTTTTGTAACAGTTCTACCGGCACTTTATTTCAATTTCCTTAATATTCCTCGTGATGCCTAAAGATACTGTTCTGAAGGACCCAACAATAATCTTCACCTTATCAATTATCTATAGCTGGGCTATTTCGTACTTAACAGGAATGTATCCATCTATCTTTTCGCCTCCTTTCTTGACTTTTCGTGGGTCAACGGAGCATGCAGCATCAACTATACGGTATATGTGGTGCACCTTGTCCAGCACAACTAGTTCCTGTCTGTTATTCTCTAGCACCTGATCGGTATGAATTGTGAAATCCCACAGGATTTTGCTAGTCTCCAACTCCGCCAGTCTGTGTGGTTTGTGCTCATGCCACGTATTGCCTCTCCCTAACCCCACTTATCACTATGTTTCTAATGTAACACTTTCGTTACCTAGTCGTGTCGCCACAACTTGTAGTGGTTTTCAGCAAGTCTAGTGAGTCCGTTCTACCTGAATTTTCTGCATCTCTCCTAATCTACACACCAGCATTCCATTCAGATTACTGCTGGCTATACATATGGATTTCACTGGACTCTTCCGTTGATGAAATATCGCTCCAATACACCACGACGTTTGAACCTTCTCTGAACTTTTTGAACTCTCTGTTGTCTCTCACTCTGTTTTCTCTGAATCCGTACGGTGTTACTTTGCCTCCCTCTATCTCTCTCTTTCTTTCTTTCTCTCCCTCAACCTTTCTTTCCATTTCATCTCTTCTTCTTTCTCTTCTTTTTTTTTTCTTGTCCTCCTGCCTTTTGAATTGTTTGAACTGTTATATTCCGTACGCCATTACTTTGCTTTTCACTCTCCCCTTTTTTATTTCGCATTTTCAATCATGCCCGATTACAAATCTTTCCCCTCCACCTTCACAACCGCCTAAAGATACACCTTTTCACACATACTTTCCGTTGCATTCAACCTTCTATTAATCTTTCCCTACTAAAAGTTCGAAAAAAAATTTTAAAAAACAGTTCTTTAGCCACGTTTCATTTCTCAGTCGCTGCCATCACCACCACCACATCCCCAAAAGTGTCCGCCTCAATTTGCATCCCACCTTCCACTCTGCTTCATCTATCCTACCCAACTATCCTACCCATAATACTTCCCACCGCCTTATTCGTGCTACCATTCGTTCCAATGTCCCCCAAAATACACACAAACGACCGCCTTCTACCTCTCGCTTATTCCACGTTTTTCTCCTCTCTTTTACGTTTTTATGCACACCCTACTCTAATCCATCTTAATCATCTCTTTCATGAATTTCTCGCACGCACTAAACAACGTAAGCTCCACTCAATCCTCCATTCCGTCACACCTGCTTGTTCTTGATACATCTACTTTCGTCTTTTGTTTTTCTGTAAATTTCATCTACACACACACACACACACACACACACACATACATACATACATACATACATACATACATACATA
>NC_068982.1:23572390-23580190 GCF_001194135.2 Octopus bimaculoides
TGAAATACAAGTACTACTGAATTTTACCAGCTGAGTGGACTGGACCAACGAGAAATAAAATATCCTGCGCAAATATACAACGCGTCGCCGGGAATTGAATTCACGACCTTACAGTCGTGAGCCAAATGCCCTAACCACTAAGCCACGCACCTTCACTCACACACACACACACACACACACACACACATATATATGCAGACATACATACGTACATGCAAACATACATACAGGCTGATATAGCTTCTACTTGTCATTCCTCATTTCTAACGGAACAGATCTCTTACGAGCTCGTGACAATATTTTAGCAATTAAAGTTTATTGTCAGAAACGAATTTAATTAGCAATATTTTCTTGCCACTAATAAGATTGATAGCATTACTGAATTTACACAATATTATTAGTTTTTCCTTTATGGATATTTTCTCACTATTTGTTTAATTCCTACATTTTGTTTCATATTAGAGAGTGTCAATCCCTTTTGTTATATTTCTAAATGCTAATATTTCTCTAACATAAGAAAATAGTAGAAAATATAATAATTAGGTATGATGCGTGCGTGAGTATATGTATGCCTGTGTGTACACTTGAGTGTATGTATGCCTGTGAGTATGCTTGAGTGTATGTGTTGCAACAAATTACAGACATTAACGTATTCAAGGTTATCAAATTTACAAGCATCAGCTGCTATTATTGGCCTGTTTCAATATACAATGCAGCAATAATTTATTCAACCTTAATATAATAGGGCACAACCTAGATAACGTCTACTTCGGTGCAGCTTTTCCCACTAATTTCTAATTTAATGATTTACTGTGTTGTCATTAGACTACTAATACATAGTGGAGGCCTGCTTGCCGCAATTTTTCGTTACTTGCCTTCTAAGTTCAAATCCTGTCTTGGCCTACATGGGAAGTGCACTGAACCGTTGACCGTTTTAATATTAGCAGCTGGTACTAAAAGCACCTGGTAACGATGCACATCTTCAGCAGAGTCCACTCTTTTGTAGTCATTAAGTACAAGACTCTAGTTTGAGGAAAATTCAACTCATCAATGAAGGATAGTTTTTAAAGGGTCAAACTAGAATCTACTTATTGCTTTGAAACTGATTAGATTTGAAGTTACGTTCATATTTACCTCTGACAAATAATTTAAAGATAGTCCGACTGTAATCGTCTAGTATTCTCGAATTATGTCTTTAGAGCTAAATTTTTTACCTTATCTTCCATATTCGCTGTGATAAAAAAAAACGGAAGAATATTTGTGCTTATGATTATTGGTATTAATGCATGAAATTTTGTGTCGGGTTATTGTTGTGGTTTATAATGTTATATTTTTCTCTAATCAAATTCTCCCATGTCAAATTCGTCTGAACATTAAGGAAGGCATGCCCTTGTAGATCGACATTACATTTGACCGTCTCAGGTTTCTACTTACTCTAAACAAAATTTCCTCTTCACATTTAAAGCGGAACACATTTGTGTCTTACCATTATATTTAGTGTTAAGTGTTGTTTTCATGCGTTTATGTGAATATATTTGTGCGTAATAATATGTTCATCTGTCTCTATGTAACTGTTTCTGTTTCATACGCATGCATTATATACGTGTCTGATGTAATGAGTGTGTGGAGGCATATGTGTACATGTGTGTCTATTTGCATAAAATCTATGACTCATAAATATTTATGCTCTAAATTTCTTTGGAAATTACTTTATGTGACACGGTTTCTAAAGTATTGGCAATACCATGTCTAATTTGTTGAGATTCTCTGAGTATTCTGACGAAATCTTGGCACAAATATTATATTAAGCAGATATGTTACTATTATTGTCTGAAGAATCACTTACTGCAAAGAATAAAATTGGGGTTACTAAAGGCAAGCAATGAGAGTTTAATATGGCTATAAAATGTAATTCTGAAATATCTATTTTATTGTTTTGTTATTCCCGTTAGCCTGCTAGGCTCTGTTCATATTTGAAATTAAATAAAGTGCAGGCATTTATTATAATGCATCATGAAATGTGGAAGATAACACTATCATGATGTTGCACATGAGTAACTGGAATGGTAGCGGAAAAAAGTGAAGTAGTACCTGTAGATTCAGAAGATGCTAGACATATGAAATCACCGGTGATGTTTAATGTTCTGTCAATTGAAGCAAACTCATACTAACCATTATTATTATTATTATTATTATTATTATTATTATTATTATTATTATTATTATTATTATTATTATTATTATTATTATTATTATTATTATTATTATTTGGCGATAGCATGGACTACAGGAAAGCATATGACATGGTCTCACACTCGTGGATTATTGATTGCCTTAAAGCACTCTAGGTCTCTCATAATATCCAGAAGCTAATACAAAAATCAATGACAACGTGGCAAACTGAACACACAGTATGTGGAGATAATATGGGAGAGGTAAATACCAAAAGAGGAACCTTTCAAGGGGACAGTCTGTGGCCTCTCCTATTCGGGATGTCATAAAGCTATTCGCTAAGACTGAGAAATATATCGAGAGTTTGCCGGCTACCCTGCAGATGATAAGCAAAAATATTGGCAATAAATTTTGGATCGAGAAATGTGGTGCAATGATTTTCAAAACGGGGAAAATTAGTAAAAGTCATGGGATCAACCGGGAAAGGAAAGTCGGAGAGGAAGTATATAAGTACCTGGGTATCATTGAAAGAGATAAGATGAATGAACACAAAGTGAAAGAAATGTACAAGAAAGCGTGTTTGAGGATAACTGGGGTTGTGCTCCAATCGAAGCTAAATGGCCACTATAATATTAGAGCAATTTATATGTTGGCAGTTGCTTTGATGACATATGGGGCAGGAATAGTATCTTGGAAGAAGCATGAATTACAAGTGACAGACCGGAGAACACGTACATTAATAACAATGAACAAGGAACTACACAGCAGGACTGATGTGCCGAGATAGTATGTAAAGAGGATGGAGGATGGACGGAGATTTGTGTGGTATGAAGGTTGTGTAAGGGAACAGGATATTAGCCTGGCTTGGTATGTCAAGGGGAGTAAAGAAGAAATCATCGAAGCAGTGAAAATGCAGATAACCTTAAAAGCCGTAGATCCAACACAATATAAGGAAGACGAAAAAGAATAAAATTTGGCATGCCAAGAAAATGCACAGTCAGTTCTTAAAGAAAAAAAGATGAGATTGATTGGAATAGAACCTGGCTGAGGGTGTAGAAAGGAGACTTAAAAGGGCCCACTGAGATATTAGTGTGTCGCGCTCATGAAAAAGCTCTCGGAGCAAACTACTCGAAATATCACATTGATAAAAGCACTGACTCGCCATAGTGTAGGATTTGCTTTGAGAAGAGTGAAAGTATAAGTCATATTGTTAGTGAGCGCTTTAAGCTCGCACGCGAGTATAAAATGAGACACGACAATGTGGCCAGATGTGTCCACTGACTGTTGTGCAGTAAAGCAAACCTCGAGAGAGTCGAACAATGGGATGAACACAAGCTAGAGAGAGTAATGGAAAACGAACATTACAGAGTACTCTGGGATTTCAACATAAAGATGAAAAAGAAGTAAAGATAATAGATGCTACAATACCAGCCGATTTGAGGTTGAAATATAAGGAAGCAGAAAAGACTGAGAAATACCAGCCACTGCGGACCGAGATAGGCAAGTTATGGGGCATAAGAAAAGTAATGGTGATACCGGTGGGTAATGGGACATTAGGAGCAGTTTCCAAGGGATTTAAGAAATTTATAAAGATTATTGGAGCTGCTGTCAGGCTCGAGGCGGTCCAGAAGACAGCAGTGTTGCGTACAGCTTGCATTCTAAGGAGAGTATTGTCTCTTTGAACGACAGGAGAAGGAACTACTTGAAACCTTTGGAGATTTGTTGTTGCCTACTTTCAAGTAAAGAATAACCGGTCATTAAGAACTATCCGAGAGGCTTTAATAATAATAATAATAATAATAATAATAATAATAATAATAATAATAATAATAATAATACCAGCAGATGACAACGTTTCTCTAAAAGAAATGGAAAAACTTTCACAATACAAAGACCTGGAAATAGAGATAACTCGAATGTGGAATCTAAAAACAGAAACAATTCCTATCATAGTAGGTGCCTTAGGTATAATAAAAAAATATTCAGACAAATACATAACAAAAACACCAGGACATACAAATATATATAACATACAGACAATTGCACTACTGGGTACAGCACACATTCTACGCAAAACACTTTCAATACAGTAAACATAAGAGCAACACAGCAAACCACAGCACATACCCAAGGCGCACAGAGCTGCGCTCGGGTGTGAAGTGAAAGCACGTTATAAAAATAAAACTACTGAACAATAATAATAATAACACTTTCAATACAGTAACCATAAGAGCATCACAGCAAACCACAGCACATACCCAATGCACAGAGAGCTGCGAGCGGTAGTGAAGTGAAAGCATGCTATAAAATATAAAACTACTGAACAATAATATTGGTTAAAAAGTGGGGGTGAAAGCGTATGGCATATTACCAGTCAATGTACGGTACTAGTCTAAAAACTATATAAGAGAAACATGACAGCATAACAAGGATTGTCCATTGGACATATTGCAACAAATATGTACTTCAAAGCGAAAAAGGTTGATACGAACACAAACCGGAAGGCAACATCGAAAATTATAATGCAAAAGTACTATGGGATTTTATGATTCAGTGCAATCATTACATAGACAATAGGAAACTAGGCATAGTGTTATTTGAGAAAGAAAGCAAACCATACTGGATCATAGATATAACATGTCTTGCTGATAAAAAGGTATACGAGACGGGAGGAAAAAAAAGTCGATAGATATGACAGGTTAATTTGGAAGGTTAATCAGCTGTGGTCGCTGAAAAATGTGTTAGTAGTATCAATAATTGTGGGAGCCCTGGGCACAGTGAGTACATGGAACAAATAGGAGATGCAATAATGGTGGAGCACTTGCAGAAAGCAGCAATAATTGGAACTGCTCGAATACTCCTGATGGTGTTCGAAAAATGAGGAGTGTTACCTTAGTTCACTGGCAGTGAACAGCTGACACATTAGTACATCTCCAGCGTTAGGAGCTGTGCAAAGATAGTAAATTAATAATGCAGTGCCAGGCAGTGGCTCTCATGGCTTCTGATCTTGATTGATTGGAAGTGTTATCATGTACATTGTTTTGTATTGGTATGAAAGATGGGCTACAGTAAATATTCTGCTTAATACCACAAATTTGATTGTCGAATGTTTCACCTTAACCAGTTGAGCATGTCCCTTGGTGGCTGGCGATATGTGCATCTCTGATCATGAGCGGAAGTAGTGGCGGAGAATCATAGCCATGTGTTAAGAGGAATTCTTTGGGGTTTGAATAATTCACCTTTGGAAACATGAGTGCTTTGCTCAACATCCTTAAACAAACCTTATTCTGGGACCTTTTGAGCGGGATGGGCTACTCGACCTGAAGAAAATTCTAACTCGGCCCCACCTGCGTGGTCATGCGCTGTTTATCTTGATATGAGATCACCATGTCGCGCACATATGGTTGTGATGCATGTGCCTGGTGTACCCTTATCAGACGGGTAGTCATGATGGGTATAATGGGCTTCGTATATTTTACCCCAGTGTCACTTTGATGGCGTGCACTGCTCTCTCACTCATAATAATAATAATAATAATAATAATAATAATAATAATAATAATAATAATAATAATAATAACAATAATAATAATAATGATAAAAATAAATAATAATTATTATTATTATTAGCACATCTAACTAGATGGATGACAGCTAGAGTAGACATTGGCGATATTTGAAATCGAAACTGATAGAAACGAACGCAACGCCGCTCATTATTTTGTGAGACGCGCTAATAATTATAATAATAATAATAATATTGGTATAAGCACTAACATTGATAAGAATATTGGACAATCTATTTTATTACAAAAATTTAGGACTCACAAATAATGTAAGTTATATTTTTATACTTTATAAAATAATTTTATTTCTCGTGATTTTTATACATAACGTTAATGAAAAATAAAATTTTACATATTAAATAGGTATCGACTGAAATTATATGCAATCTTTTTTTCACATTAAGCTGGAAAGAGTCAGATAAAAAAATAAATAGTTTGCTCAAATTATTAATATTTAGAAATATATATTTAATTTCTGTGACAATTTTATTTTCCGAGACAAAACATTTTTTTGACAATTTGATATATTAACAAAAATATTTTATTTAGTTTTACATCTTTATATATATCTTACTACTTTTCACTAGCTGTTATTGCGTTACTTTTCTCATTGACAGTGTGATGTATATGTTTTATTTTGGGAATTTATATTTATGACCGCTTTCATTGTCAGTTCTGCTGTGTGATTATATGATACAGAATGATACACACATACATACATGCATACATACATACATATATATATATATATATATATATATATATATATATATATATATATATATATATATATATACATATATGTGTGTGCGTGTGTTTGTGTGTATACATTTACCACACATACACATACATTTCTACATATATTCATGACTGTACATCTTGCTTCATATGCACACAACTCACACTGATATAATTCTCAAATGTTTACTTATAAATTCTATAAATGTACTGAGTGCAATTTATTTTCGATTACATATATATGTTTGTGTATAAACGAAAAAAATATAGAAGTGTAAGGAATATGTTGTGCAAACATTAATTAAACCGTTTGTAATTCATTATTACACTACTAAAATTGTAACGCATGAATATCAATCACATGTAATGGTTCAGATGCTGGCCAGGACTCCGGTACACCATCAGTTGCGACGACGAGGGTTCCATTTGAGCCGATTAACCGAACAGCCTTCTCCTGAAATTAACGTGCGAGTGACTCAGGATGCCCCAACATGCGTACGCTTAACAAAGTTCTCAAGGAGATTCAGCGTGACACAGAATGTGAGAAGCCTGACTCTTAGAAACATGAGTACAATCCATTTCTGACTGCTAATTGAACTGGAGCAACATGAAATAAAGTGTCTTGTTCAAATACATAACGCCGCTCCGCTGGAAATCGAACTTACAACCGTGATCTGAGTACACTAACAACTACGCCACGCGTTTTCATTTCAGCTCCTTGTATGATACTTGATAACATATACATGAACATACATAGAGATTCATTTTCATATGTGCACAAACACGAATACATAAATTAGACACAGATAACCTTTAAAGGCAAACACATAACGATATATACTCGATTCGTTAAAGACACCATAACGCTGAAAGTTTATGTCTTGTGCTAGGCATTTTACATATTTCCATATCTGTCTCTGACTGGAACAATAAGGTTCGTAAATCGATTGTAATAGTTTCGATAGATCAAAGCCTCATTTTCCAGAACCAAGAAAGGATTTGCGTCTGCATTTATTCTTACAAAATCAGAAATGTTTGTGTATTTACCTGCCAAAGCTTTTCGTACCCATTAGTGTCCCATTTTTGGTGGACAGTCATGCATCTGTATGTATGTATGTATGTATGTATGTATGTATGTGTGGGTGTTTTTTTCAAAACATTGTCTGGTTTTAAAAGCCACATCAGACGCCATGAAAGGGCTAAGCTGTAGGTGCAGGAGGTAGTCAAACTCTGTGTAAGGAGTAGACAACCACCATATAACCACCATGTATGTATGTATGTATGAACGTATATATGTATGAGTGTGTATATATGTATATATATAT
>NC_068982.1:23582109-23585566 GCF_001194135.2 Octopus bimaculoides
CAATAAGACATATTCCATATATTCAATAAGACATTCAATACTTTATTTCATTGTACCATCCATTTTTATATTATATATTGTATATTCCATATTCTATATCCCACATTAATTTTACCAGAATATAAATAAAACATAAAAAACAGACAGAGTTGGAACTCTTTTAAACAAAATAATATATCCCTCTGTACACAATCATACAAAACCCCTTTTTTGTATTTATTTTTACTCACACACACATATATATATATATATGCATACACACATGCATACACACACATATAGAGAGAGCGAGAAAGAAAGAGAGAAAGAAAATTATCCAAACACACACATGCGCACATACATATGTACATATATTCACATCAATGATGGGCGAACTGATGCCAGCTAATCAAAATAGTTACCCATGCCCTATCTATATGCATATTGTATCTGTATGCGTGGACACCTACACTTTTCATGTTCAATACGTACCACCTTATGCTGGAAACAATTGTTTATTATCTCTCTATAACTTCCTTTGCTTTCCTTTTATTTATTTCTTTCTCATAAAACCTCTCTGTTTTCGATTCTTTGTTCACTCTCTCTCCTTCTCTGTTTCTCTCAGTCTTCTATTCTTTGTTCTCTCTCTCTCTCTCCCTCTCTCATCGTGCGATTCTTTGTTCACTCTGTCTCTCTTTAATTCTGTGTTCTCTATCTCTCTCTCCCTCTCTTTTCAATGACTATATTTTACTGCAAAATGGTTTTGAGAGACTACAAATAGATTTACTTTTTCCGGAGATGTAAAATAGTTAAGCGATGCTTTTATAACCTTACCTCATGGAAAACAAATCACGTAATACTGAGCAGTCCAAAGGAGAAGGGCAATATGCAGCAGAGCTTGGAACAGAAAGATGATCACTTTATTCATCAACAGTAATTTTAATTCAAATATATATGTTCAGAATTCTAACGGAGTTCGTGAAGTAACGTACATCTTCCTTTCTGTTAGAATAACAGTCACACTTATACACACTAAATACTTGATCGGTTACTTCATTAGTTATTCTTTAGAAAAATGTTACCTCGGTCGAGACATTCTTTGTAAATGAGACAACATTAAAGTGATAAACAATTAGAATTAAAGATAATTGGTTTTCTTGGTAAATAACTATTTTCATCAAAATTTTCCCTCTGGGACATTGAGCACACGATAAAGCACATAGTTATGATTTATTTTAACGAACCTTTGTATAATCTCTTGAATGACTAGTATTTTCTTGAGAGATTTTATAATACAATGATGGTGATTCATATTTTGTGCAGTTCGATACCGGGTGTGTCCTAAATTTTGTATATTCTCCCTATGTTTCCTGTTTCCCATATTCATCCTATGCTTTGATTTCTAACAATACGTGACATAGAATGTAATCCTAAAACATCTTGGACACCTTTTCCGGTTTTGCATAGATATAAGTTTCATTAAGTTGCAGCATAATATCAAATAACACTGTAGAACAGAGTTTTGTTGTCTGATGTTGGAGACATTTTTCCTATTAATTCTGGTGTGCTGATTTCAAAAACGAAATTCTTTCTGCTCTATCACATTAAGATTTTCAACAAACTTAGATGTTAATTTTCAACATTTCTGGTATTGTCACCGTTTCTATGGATAGATTTGACTACACCAAATGCGAAGCCATGTATGGAACATGACATAAATTTTAAATTATAGCAATGCAAGCTAGATGAGGCATGTGTGTTGAACTTTTAAACCGTGTCTTATGAAAACAATTATATTGAATTTGCCCTTAATGTTTTAATTGTGAAGTCATATGTGCCAAGTTCACTTTTCGTCAATCATTGTCAAAGAACTGTAAAAAGAACTGTCTTGTAAATTTCGCTTAACCATGTCTACATGGATTTGTACATATTTATTTTTCTACAAATTTTCGAATATTGCTTAAAATAAGTATTTAAAGTCCATTGTGTTGATTGTTTTATTATGGTAGAAGTGTAAGCATAAATTACAGATCAAAATGTAGTCGAGTAAATTTTGCTTCCAAAAGTGTGTACCGATATAAATGCGACGAAATGAATGAGGAAAGGAAATCCTCTGTTTCATAATGATACCAGAAAACTCATTAGGTATAAGATTGTTAGATAAGAGCTGTTCTAGATTCATCAATTAAACAATCAGAGCCCCATGGTCTACAATGTGATCATTCGTCTAGCTAGTGCAGAAGACAAAGGTCTCTGAGCAGAAACCCTACTGATTTGAAACATACGAGAACTGTCTGAACTCATGAGGCAAAAAAAGAAAGTTTACACAATGATTATAGATTAACAATTAATATGCAAGAGACGTTGACTAATTTACGCCATAATTTATATAATATTCTCTAAGAGGAGTACGTCTTAACGGTGATAGGTATGGAAATATGTGTTTTTATGCTTCAAACTATATATATTGACATTAATATTTCCTTTTTGAGCACAAATACGATTTTAATTTGTAATCTATTCGATTTCTTAAGTGATTAATCTGCTCCTTCAATTCTACCTTTCGATTTTCCTCTTCTTCATATTAAAATCGCTGTCTCTGTCTACCTCTCCAGTTTCTCATTCACATCATGTTCCCCTCCTCTACTATCTTACTTGTATCATACTGTTATTCTTATTTCCATACATTAATAAATTCCTCAGTGTGTTAACTTCTACCCATATTTGAAGGGTTGTCCATATGTTTTTTTTTTCTCGCTGGAGTTAAATGACCTTGGCGTTACCTTCCTTTTTACCCAGTAGTATAGAAGCTTCTCTAATTTTAAATGAGATTACACTGTGTGGTAATTCTGCGTGATTGTCTAATCATATTAACATAGCTAATTTCTCTTGATAACATTCTAAAACCTGCCTACTGAATGTATATATAACCGTAGTTATACATGCAGACGTGCATTGCATCATCCGAAATTTTACTGCACGGTGTTACATCATAATTTTTATATGAGATTCTGGTGTATTTAATGCTTCTTTACCTACCTGTAAATTGAAATATGGTAACCCACAAACACATATGATACCAATACCATTACACCTTAAAGCGGCGAACTGGTAGACTCGTCAGCATGACGGACAATATGCCTAGGGGCATTTCACTTGTATTTACGTTTGTGTTCAAATTCTGACGAGGTTCGCTTTAACATTCATCGTTTCGGGATTATAATTCCCATCAATACGACCTGTTAGGAGAGAGTACTCGGTTTATCACCTAGATTTCACAAACTGTCGTCACTGTAACAACATGCCGCTTGTTGGAGATATTTTCTTCTACATCCTGCTTTTCTCTTGAACTTTTCTCTGTCTCCTGTTTCTGAAGAATAGCTTTCCTCAAAATGTAAAACACCGTTTCTTTCCTTCTCTTAAGATATTTTTAATACTTTGCATGTACCACGTCCTGGTGTGGTTGTATTTTCTTGTG
>NC_068982.1:23589805-23590699 GCF_001194135.2 Octopus bimaculoides
ATATATATATATATATAATCTATACACATGTAAGAATTCGTGTATGTGTGTATGCACACACACACACACACATATGTGTACGCATGCGTGTGCATATGTATATAATATATATAGACATACATACGTACACATATATACGTATGCATGTGGTGGGGGAGTTATGCTGATGTTTGCGTTTCAATGTGTATGTGTATGCTTTTATATATCTATATGACTACAGCAATTGATGCCATTCCATAGCTTCCTCATTCACTGACACATTCTTTGTATGTATATATTCTAATTTGCTGTATATGTATCGTTCAAGACACACACGACTTTACGTTAAATTTAACATAATTATTCATTAATGTATGCATGCATACATAAATATATAATGAGATAGGAGAGACATATCAAAACGGGGGTAAAAAATACACATATATAAAATGCTATAGAGTTTAAATTTTATGTAGTGCTACAAAGATGCGCACGAAATATATGTAGCTTTTCAGTATATAATCAATTCACGAAAATATATGAATTCAAATGTGGCCCTTTGAGATTTCATTGTAAATTTCATTTAATAAATACAATTCTTTTATAAGAGAAACATTTATGCAAGACAGTATATATGAAGAAGGTATGTTTGAACTTATGAATATGAATATATGCAGATAACCTAAGCTAATACGTATATAATGCATATGAATACATTTATGAAAGAAAAAAAAGTTACACATCATCGTGCACACATAGAGACACGTTTGCATATATCTTTATATATCTCTTGAATATATATGTATCTTGGCAGACACATATGCATGGAATCACAAAGTCGTATACATGTACATACATATAATTATACACACACACACATATATGTATATATGTATGAATATGAATGAATGAACG
>NC_068982.1:23590825-23592911 GCF_001194135.2 Octopus bimaculoides
ATATATATATACAAATATGCATGGATACACATACATATATACATGCATATATATGTATATATACACACACACACATACACACACACACACACACACACACACACACACACACATATATATATATATATATATATATATATAAATATATATATACATACATACACACACATATGTCTGTATATCTGTATATGTATATATGTTTTGTTATTAGGATACACCACCAGTGATCTTAAAACGAAGCATTACATTATGTCACTAATCTAGGTATGGACATGTCCATTATTTAATCAAAATATGATGAAAGGCATAAATTATTTCGGTAGTATTTGAATTCAGTCTGTGAACAAATAGCTCAATATATTTTCCCGTCGCCCTAACGATGAAGTCAGCTGGCAACCACAATGTGTCTATGTACATAAACATACATATAAACATACCAATAAAAACGCAAACTTGGATACATACTAGAGATACTACCTTCGCCTGAAGCATGATGAAATTGCGAAGGCAATGCTATACGAAGGTAGGATTGCCTGGAGTTATCCATCAAAAGCCTGTCAGAAGCAGCATGTATTTACACCTTTAAAATGAAGGAATAATGGTGAAATACTCTAATAAAAAGAGCACTTTGGTGCATACATAACACAACAAATATTTTTCTGTGGTAGAGGGAACGAATGTCATGCACTATTGTAGGGGTTAACTTCCCAGTGATCGTGAATGTACCATCAAATGTCCAGGAAAAAAGAGAACATTTATAGTGAATTGATGCCGAACTGACAGTTGCCTCTCCTTCACTAAAACGTTTCATTTGTTCCTATAAGCAGAAGTTCATTAGGCTTTGTAATCTTAAACTAACACAAACACCTTGAAATACTAGGTTTCTTCAAATCTATCCTATTAGTGTAAAGCATTTCAAAGATTCTCTATCTGAGATTCTCAAGCTCTGAAGTTGTTGGGGAAGGGACTAGTCGTAACTGGTATTTATCTAATCGACTCCGAAATGATGATAAGCAAATTTGAACTCGTCGGAATTTGAACTCAGAATGTAAAGACGGATGAAATATAGCCAAGCATTTCACCTGGCGAGCTAACGATTCTGCCAGCTCGCCACCTTAGATATAAAATGGATCACTTCACGGATTTGCGTGTCATCCTTTCCCAGGGCCATGCAAATCGTCTCTGTATGGTTCCAATTTTAGAATATGTACTCCCATAATCAGTACAATAATAACGATGATGATAATAATAATAATAATAATAATAATAATAACAACAACAGCAACAATAATAATAATAATAATAATAATAATAATAATAATAATAATAATAATAATAATAATAATAATAATAATTGCACTACTGGGCACTGCACACATCCTACGCAAAACACATTCAATACAGTAATCATAAGAGCATCACAGCAAACCACAGCACATACTCAAAGCACACAGAGCTGCGCTCGGTAGTGAAGTGAACGCACATCATAAAAATAAAACTACTGAATAATAATAATAATAATAATAATAATAATAATAATAATAATAATAATAATAATAATAATGCCATACAGCCGCAAGAGAGTTAAGCCCAGTTCATTCTGTAACAACATGAGTGAAGTGAATTCCATCAGAAATCATAACAGAAATGTTATGATTTATACAGAAGGTGGAACATGTAAAGATTCCCATTTGGTGTCCGCTGCAGAATGCACGAAACACAATTTATTTTGGTTGTACAACAGAACGATTAAACAAAAGGTTTAATGGGCACTGATTCGACGTCAGGCACAATAACAATAGTTCGACAGAACTTGCTGGACATTTCGTTTCAAGCAGCTGAAATTTTGAAGAAGACTTGAAAGTGCATATTTTCAGAAAACATTCTGAATCTGCTCCACTTTCAGTTCTCAGAATGTATGTGAAGAAATATGTTTGCGGGTTATTAACATCACACCCTGGAGGAATGATTAAGATGACAGGAGAATATCATCAAACTTATATACAAAACTGTTTGATTAAATATTCTTCTTTCTCTCTTTTTCTTTCCCTTTTTTTCTGTCGTCTTCTGTTTTCAATTTTTTTTT
>NC_068982.1:23593449-23597989 GCF_001194135.2 Octopus bimaculoides
TATAGTAGTTTTCAAATTTTGACAGAAAGCGAGAGAGTTCGGGGGCGGTGCTAAGTCGACTGTGTTGACCAAGCGTTCAACTGGCATTTATTTTATCGATCCCGAAAGGATGAAAGACAAAGTCGATAAAACTGAATTTTATTTCAGAACTTGAAAACGGACAAAATTCTGTTAAGCATTTTGTCCCGCCTGCTAACGATTCTTTTATACTCTTGGTGAAAGGTACAAATTTTGGGTGAGGGGGCCAGTGTATTAGATCGACCCCAGTACGCAACTAGTACTTAATTTATCGAACCCGAAAGGATGAAAGGCAAAGTCAACCTCGGCGGAACTCAGAAACAGACGAAATACCGCTAAGCATTTCGCCCGACGCGCTAACGTTTCTCCCAGCACACCGCCCTCATATTCATTTCAAGTTTCGGCAGAAGGCGAACAATTTCGGAGGAGGGGCAACGTTTATTATATGAACTGGAACTTATTTTATCGACACCGAAAGGAAGGATGGCCAAGTCAACCACGTCGTAATCTGAACTTTGAAGTGAAGGGCGGACGAAATGGCACTAAATATTTTGCCAGGCGTACTAACGATTCTTCGAGCACGCTGCTTTAATATTTAGAATAACAATAATAACAACAAACCAAAACCTTTTCATTTACATAGTTATTCATTCTCATATACAAGTAACACTTGAATCTCCCTAGTATTGTCCCAGATTTCAAAAACAAAAAAACCCCAAATAATAAAAAATAAAAAATCGGACCCTATTACATGATCATGTATTCGTGGATGCACAATGGATAATCAACGCTGAAAACACTTTTGAGTAGTTCGGAATTGGGTTAGTTAAAGGACTACAATCGAAATAACATTATCAATAAAATTATGCCTTGATTGTGATAGCCTATGTAAGTTCTGATTTGGATTTGCCTTTTACCGTTACCGATCGTAAAAAAAAGAGTGTGTTGCCAATAATATAATTGTATTGATTGAGACTGCTTCAAAAGAAATATTGCACTTTACTGAAGTAACTATATTCTTCTAATTAATGATGAACGTTATTACAAAGAATACAACATTAATCTGTTATACATACTTACACAAATATACACACATATATAACTAGTATATAATAAATATATGTGTGTGTATATATATATATATATATATATATATATATATATATATATATATATATATATATATATATATATATATATATATATATATATACTCACGCACACATGGCAAAGACACATTGATATATACATCGAAACACATGACGTATTTACGCATGTGTACATATATACTTACACACGTTTATATGCGTTTAAGTATGTGTTCCATACAAACGTTTCAGATCCACTCTGTCTTCCAGTAGTCCTTCATAAACTTTACCCTATGCCGTTATTATTCCTATGACCATATCTCTATTGATTTATCAAACCCATAATCAGAAATGTTGCAATCTAGTGCATTTCATGCGCATTCAAACTCAATATATCATGTATTATAAAATATAGTGCCCCATTTCTGAGGCATTATCATATAATTTTAAAGAGTTGTGCCTACTAAATCTTGCAGACCGAACAGTGAAGTATAGGATATTCGTTGTCTAGTATCACACTGGACTTTCTGTTGCAGTTGTCACACTCCTTAGTGCCACCTCTTCAGTGGATAGATAGTTATTCCATTATATGATTCACATAAAATAACATAGGATTAACAATTCTACAGACGTGGAAGACTGCAGTTTATAAACGCATTCATACGCTCACACACATCCACAAGCAAATAGGCGTATACACATATTTCCATGCAGAAACGTACGTGCATTGGTTTTCATGAATCTTTGGCCAAGTCAATATATATGTGTATGTATGGTGGCATGCCGGGAGAAACGTTAGCACGCCGGGCGAAATGCTGAGCAGTATTTCGTTTGTCTTTACGTTCTGAGTTCGAATCCTGCCGAGGTCAACTTTCCCATTCATCCTTTCGATGTTGATAAATTAAGTACCAGTTGTGTACTGGGATCGATATAAAGAATAACTTTCAGAAACAATAGTGATTTATTGAGACGAATCGTTGTGTATTATTTTCGTATCGTCTCAATAAATCACTATTGTTTCTGAAAGTTATTCTTTATATTTACTATTAGGTTGAAGACAACATTTTTCCTACATCTCGAACGCTGGATTTTACATATATATATATAGAGAGAGAGAGCGTCGAGCTTACGATCATGAGGCTGTGAGTTCAATTCCCGGGCAGGGCTGCGTGTTGTGTTCTTGAGCAAGACATTTTATTTCACGTTGCGCCAGTTAACTCAGCTGTAGAAATAAGTTGCGGCATCACTGGTGCCAAGCTGTATCGGCCTTTGCTTTTCCCTTGGATAACACCAATGGTACGAGAGGAGGGCTGGTATGCATGGGCGACTGCTGGCTTTCCATAAACAATCTTGTCCGGACTTGTGACTCGGATGGTAACTTTCTAGGTGCAATCCCATGGTCATCCATGACAGAAGAGAGGTTTCCTTCTCATATATATATATATATATATATATATGCAAGCATTTTGACGGTGTTTCACTTTGCAGAATCAGCCGTGCAGAAGTGTCCTCACGTCTCCCGGATACGATACGTCGGTTGATGGATAGATGTTTGTATATACATGTGTGTATATTTATACATATTTCTTCATGTATAATTACACACACATACATATATATAAACATCCATCCATCTATCTATCTATCTACCTATAACGGCATCATATCCGGAGATATGAAAACACTTTTGCGCAGGTTTTCTGCATCATTAACCCTAGCCAAAATACACACCCATATATATATATATATATATATATATATACACCTTTACATATAGGGAGGTGGGGTATGTCTTCACAGGTACATACATATACATGCTTCTGTGTGTGGTTGAACATATAATACAGAATATGTGTAACTCTCTTTATCTGAACCGCTATCACCGAAATCTTACGTTTATTCATATATAAACGCATTTATGTACGTAATATTGTGATGTCCTCCAATCACTATATTGACTTATTTCTGCAGAAACTTTCTATTAATTGCAAGTTTATCTGCATAGAACATTATGTGTACATATCTCCGTTATCCCCCGCCACCAATTCCGCCAATTTCATTCCTTGTATAAACTTCCCTTTCTCTCTATGCTACACTATCACATATAGACACATACGCTCACACACACATTGCTAGCAATGAATACATAAATAATCACGCATACCGTAAATCGTGTAACATTATCGATTAGTAAATATGTGGCTAAGCTGTGGGTGTTTATCTTAATTCAAGATTTAATGCTAACGGGGGTCACCTATTGCTCACCCTTTCTTCAATTTCCATGTTTCCTTCATTTTGCATTTTCGTCATTCTGTTGCCCCCCCCCCACCGTATATCTCTGTCTCTGTTCCATTTTCTTTTTCTCTCTCTATTTCTTTCTTCCTTTCTTTCTGTCTTTCTTTTTTTCTTTCTTTATCGTCTCTTTCTTTCTCACTCTCTCTCCAACAATCTATACCCGCTCTCACACTCCCCCACACTCCACATGCCTTGCTCCCTTGCCCTCTGTATTGTAGTCAACCGCTCTCTTCATGCCAGTTGGTTGGCTGACAGTCTGATGCAGGAAGCGATCGCTGGGAACTGGCTGTAATCCAAAATCCCTTCGGCTGTTGCCAATGGCACAGTGTTTCTGAATAAACATACCGTTCCAATGGCTAATGAAGTACATACTTATGACTACTACAAAATAATTTTGCAAATATGTACAGCAAACGTACACTGAGACCGACGGGCAATCAAGAAAACAGCCAAGTCAAATGGGGTTAACTTCTAATTCTTTCACAGCGTTAAGCTTAAGAATAAAACATTGGCTAACAGTTTGACTTTCACGTTGGCATAATATGGACCCCGCTGGCATTGAGCTGTTTTCGTACAAATCGAATTGTTGAAATTGTACATATATTCTCCCTATAAACTTATCTATATGTCTGTTTGCATGCCCGCTACTGTCTCTCTCGCTTTCATTCTCTCTCTCCTACTTTTTCTCAGTTAATTTCTTACAAGTTATTTTTCCATATTTATCAACAAAGTCACACACATTAAGCGCATGATTATACATTCTCTCCCCCTCCTCTCTATATATGTCTATTATGTATACATCTATCTCCCTGTACACACACATGTATACATGTAAAGCGTATATATGTATCTCTCTCTGTGTCTCTCTGTCTATATATATATATACATCTATTTGTTTAGTTCGAAACATCCCATTCGATTTGTTTATGAATATGTTTGTGTTTGTGTGCTGTGTGTGCTCAAGGGTGTGGCTGTGTATGTTCTAGAGATAATGCGTGTATAAGGTAATGGCATGTGCTTGCACTTATACACATATTTGCACGTGCATGTATAAATGTAAATATATATACATATGTATACATATATATATATAGATAGATACATAGATATATACATATATATATACATATATATATATA
>NC_068982.1:23598523-23601790 GCF_001194135.2 Octopus bimaculoides
ATATATATATATATATATATATATACACATATACATATATAGGTAAGCCGCACGCGTGGCCTCCCGAATCCACCTGTAATACAACAGTCTGTGTCTGATAGCTCAGAAGACCGCGTAGGCGGGCTCAGCAAACCAACTTGCTTAGAGCGGAAGAAGCTGTAGTGAAAGAAGTCAGAAAGGTTTCAAAGAACATACAAATCCGTTTAGCATAACCAAAATGCAAGACCTTTCCTTAAGAGGCCAATAACATGTATGGAATAGATAAATAGTCATTTAGAGAGTTTTAAGAGAGTTCGTTTATCTCTGAAATGTGTAGACTTCTTTGCGTTAGTTCTTTTATTCACCCCAAAGTTTCATTTTCTATCTTCCTTTTTTATGTCATTTTTTTTTTCAACTGAACTCTTTGACGGTCCGATTTCACTTCCAAAGTGACGGTCCTATTCCGCTTCTTTACGTTGCCAAGTTTACACACTTTTTCAAAACCGTTCACTGATCACATTAACGGCCGAAACCAACTGCACAGTCTACACCACATACTGTGTTAACTGTTCCATACGAAATCCCCTGGCACCGTCGCTCACATCGACTGCCTCACATCTACCACATGGCACCGACTACTACATAAAACCGTTCAAATCGGTTTCCAGCACCTCATATTTGAACGTCGCACATCGATTTCTAGTGCGAATTTCAAACCACCTGTTCACATTGGCTTCTAGCGCGAAATTTCTTTTTAATTAGCCACTAGGATCAAAACACTGATGGGACGGCACAAGGACATACAAGACATTGAAGAGGGAAAAAGAACCAAATAGAATGAAAAATGAAAATATGAAATTATGAAAAGCAAAACCTGAGAGCGTTGTTCGTACGAGTGAGAAGTTATCTGAATGTTTTCGTTGTATTTATGTATGTATGTATGTATGTATGTATGTATGTAGGTTGGTAGGTAGGTATGTAGGCGTGGATGTGCAGGTTGAATGGCTCAGTGAATTGTATGCTTCAATGAGTTCGTCTCCGCATATCGGGGCTATCAGTCATGTTTATAGTAAAACATGTACCTCTGATTTGTCATCAAATTTGTCCAAACTGGAAATTATTAAAAAAAAAAAATTAATTAATAAGAAACCAACTTCTTACTGATTACAGCAGGTCTAGAATTTCTTCCGATTCAGACAGGTATAATCCGGCGTGTTTATATATATACTCGTATTTTACCTGAAGTTTTGTAAATTGTGTTAGCACCGTTTACAGACGCGCACAGTACATACTCAGCTGGGAGCGCACATTTGTGTGTCTATCTATATCATTATACACTATCTAATATATAAAAAAAAACATACATATTCAAAGCCAACTAGTATCTCAGTGTATTTTCACCACCAAATTAATTCGGCGCCCAGGAAGAACCGCCATCAGCACTGGGATAGTAATGTCATAGAAGGTTTGATCATTGTTTAACCTAAGTTTGTTACACGCGTCCATCTACTTTGATCAGTACTTATCTTATAATCGCAGGAAAAGTTAAAGACATAGTTACTCGGAACAAGCAAAATGGTATTACAATGACTGGAAGGATTAAGGATAATAGTAATAATATTATTGTTAACTCTAATAATGTTAAAATTCAACAACATAATACTATTAGACACTGCAACACAAATAATAATCATGGTTAAAATTATATACTGTCTGCCAAACGTTGATAATGTTACAAAGAACTCTCGCCGTAAATAGAAATAAAATCTCTAACGTAAATCATAACATGCGTTCACACAATACGTATAAACGAAATATAGATTATTATAAATTAACAAATATATGTCACTACTACTACTACTACTACTACTACTACTGCTGCTGCTGCTGCTGCTGCTTTTAATACTACTACTACTACCACCATGACTACTGCCACTCAATGACCACGCCTTGCTCTATTACTACACATCGAGAAAGTCGTCGAGCTGGCAGAAATGCTTAGTGCTATTTCGATGGTCTTTACGTTCTGAGTTTAAATTCCGCCGAAGTCAACTTTGCGTTTCGTCCTTTCAAGGACTATGAATTAAGTACCAGTTGCGTACTCGGGTCGATCTATTCAAGTGGCCCCATGCCCCAAAATTTCGGGCCTTGTGTGTAGAGCAGCGAAGATTACTACTAATGGGAATAAAGATCGGATTAGTAGTTCATATCTAGTTAAATTTGGACATTATGTCACGGATAACATTGAGTATGAAATTGTTTGGCACATAATAATGTATTGGAGAGGGAAATAAATAAGGTGGTCGTGGTTGGGATCGGTTCCGCGTACCTGATACATTCCATATCAAATCAAACATTATTAATAAACGCACCGAATTGATTAAAAAATGCGGGTACTTAACAATTAAATCGTTCTAATGTATGATATATACCTAATGTTAATTTAACTTATTACACTGATAAACTTCATATCATTGATTGCTAAGAATGACTAATTTCTTATTAAACCAGGATCACAACATAGCACAACATTGTAATATATAGCGTTTTTTTTTTACCAATATCTATCGTTTGCCTATTATTTAAAAGTATCTCACACCTTTAGACATTTATACACAACATTATACTACTTTAATAAGTCCGGGGTTCTTACATTTTGGGCTTTTCTCATTGTACAACTCTGGAACTCCTTATTGTCATGCTTGAAAACTTTTATCTTAGATATTATTTACTTGATATTATTTATCCGCAAGTTTATTTTATATAATCCCTTAGGGAGATTTGCCTGATAGAAGTGTTTACTGTTCATCTGTAGTGACTGGTAGTATATATCCGTGCATGCGCTTGCAAACATATGCACAGATATGTACATATGTTTGTGTGTGTGTGTATACATACGTGTGAATATATGTATGTTTTTATAAATATTCATGTGTGTGTACGTAAATATATGAAATTTTAGCCTGTTTTTGTGCGTATAAAATGAATAACTGCATATATGCGTATGTGATTGCGTGTACGTGCATAGACACACCTACACATATATGCATATAAATGTGCGTATTTATGTGAATATATGCATATATGCATAAATCGTTGTATGCATACATTTATTTTCATTTATATTTAAAATCCGTTCGTGTTTTGTATTTTGTGCATATATTCATATAGCTTCGAATGTACATGAGTTTATACATGCACATTGTATACACACACACATACACACACACACACACACACACACACATACACACACACACACACACACACACACACACAACACACACA
>NC_068982.1:23603261-23605380 GCF_001194135.2 Octopus bimaculoides
ATATATATATATATATATATATATATATATATATATATATACACATACCTACATAATATATACATACGTGCATACATATATGTATATATATATATATACATGCCGACACATATACATGCATGCATACATGTACATGCATACATATATCTACGTCTTCCTTTTTTTATACAATTCAGACCTGAGATGTCTACGGATCGTTTTCGACAACATATGACATCTGTCAACGTTCCACAATCATAGAGATTTCTAATTTGCTTGCACGATTAGGAATTTTGAGTCGAGCAGATAACAGATTTCATCTATTCAATTCCATGCCTGATATATTATCTTATCTAGTCGCAATGGTAATTTGCAAACTCCACTTCGAAGCGATGTGAGTGCACAATGTCTGAAAATGCAGCGCAATATAATATTCACATACTTAAACTCATGACGGCTGAGTACAGAATATGTTGGATAGATATCTTAGTCGATTTTAATACATGTCTCCTTCTTTATTTCACCCACCAGGAAAAGCAGAAACTGAAGGTAACCTGGGATACATTTGGTGTCAGGAAGTGACGGGCTTAAGTCAATTTTCTCTGACGTTCTGATGATTAAGATATGTGAAAGAATTAAAAATATCTTTATTTGCAATGAGGCATATTGTGAATTTTTTAAAGGAACACTGCCACCTGTATCAGTTGTGCAATAATGTTTTCGTGTGTATCACTCGGTGCAAGTACTTAGGTCATTTGACCCACCATATACCTTGCTTATAATGCAGTTTGGTGAAGAAAAGAAATATAGCTAAACATGTGAAATCTTCTGATCATGTACTTTCAAAACGCAATATTTTATATAACTACAATTATTCATATAAACAAACTGACATAAACAGAGACAAAAAGATAAATTGTTACATATAGAGAGTGATAGATAGTGAGGAAAATAAAAGTTATGAAAAATGATAGTAGAACAAGCCAAAAAGGGAGAGAGAAGCAGGGAAGGAAATTGAATTATGCATACACTTAAATTGGCAAGTTTTCATTATCTACCAAAATATGTGTAAATATAAAGAAGATTGATGACTATAATAAGCATTCTTATACATATATGCATGCTCATTTAATACGTATCCCTGATTTCCGCTTTGTGTGTGAATAAATAAATATATATGTATGTATATGTACATTCATAAGTACATACATATATATGTATGTATGCATATATGCGTACGAACACACACACATATGTGCATAAAGAACAGTGTGAGAGAGTTAATCAGATAGCTAATTAACTATTGGAAAATATTCCGAATGGAAAAGAAAAATCCATTGAGTTTTATATTTTCTTTTCTGTTTCAAACATACTGGGTATATTTCTAAGAAGCAAAGATAATTCCATTCTCATTCTCTGAATCTAGTCTGGCGCTTTGTATGCGCAGTACCAGCATTTTATTTAGATAGCTGTTAATATTACATTTTTCCTGTATTAATTCGTTCTGTTGCGAGAGAAAATTGTATGACATTCATTTTAAAATAACTACATTTAAGGAATAACAATTTGCTTACTTAGTTTAATTATACAAATATGTTGTTTTCATGAACTGCACAGTGATAAGTTCAGGTAATTCTTTAAACTACCATCTTTAAGTTATAGAAATATAGCAAATCTTCTCTAAACGATACACGGTTTATATCCGCAGACACGCCCATAGATTAGATGGAATTGGTGCAACATGCTTAAGAAAAAAATTATATAAACAATCTAGTTCAATATTTAATTAGTCGCTTTCCGCAGACTATGTATTTACCAGGACACGCACACACACACACACACACACACAGACATACACACACACACACACACACACGGAAACACACGATCACACACATACACACACGCGCATGCATGCACATATTCATACAAGCACACAAGTATGGATCAGACACATACAGACACACAGTCGAGTACACACAAACACAAGCAAATATACACAAGCAGACATACATGGGCCGGGCAAATACGCACACACACATACAGACACACATACACACACACAAACACACACACATTCGCATTATGCGATTTCCCCGCCAACACAATGAAATGATTTAATTTTTGCTTTAATTAATTC
>NC_068982.1:23608444-23612959 GCF_001194135.2 Octopus bimaculoides
ATATATATATATATATATATAGTATCATATATATCAATACATCCAAGTACATAGAGTTGTAAATGAAAGCACGCACACACATACACACAGAAACGGATTTTAACTGCTGTCTTTTATTATACTGCTGATTATGTTAATTATATTAAAACCGAATTCTTAATACATCGATGCTACACATGCTTATAGGAAAATAGTTACTTTCAAATATATGCATTTCCATGTGAATATATGCATTCACTTACAATCACTTATTCCTTGGTGCATAGATCCCTATGAGTATGCATGTTAAGTGTGTTTATAGACATAGTTTGTATATGTATATGTATGCATGTGTGTATGTGTATATATTCAGTTATTTCTCTATATGTTACCTACGCAAATATTATATATATATATATATATATATATATATATATATATATATAGCTAAACATAAATTTGCCTGTGTACGCGCCAACACATACACACGCGTATCCGGTGACAGATAAAGATAGATTTATTGATATCTAGGTAGCTACATCGATATATAGACAGTTAAACATCAATATGTACAGCGATGGGTAGGTAGATATATAGTGAGATACATAGCTTGACAGATATACAGGCAGATAATAACATAAATATACACATTGATATGGAGATATATGCTTACATAGAAAGACAGATAAAAATAGATAAACTTATAGGTAGATAAATTAATAGATTGGTAGAAAAATACACAGAAAGATTGATACATAGATAGAGAGAAAGAAATATATGCGCATATTATCGATAACAGAATTTAGTTATGCTATTCATAGTTATATATATTTCCATATTCAAAACCGACTCATATGAATTTCATAGCACACTATTAACACATTCTGGTGAAGAGTAATTTAATGTATATTTAATGAAGGAATTTCCTAAACACATTCATACATACATGCATACATACGTACATATCGATACATACACTTGTAGACATACATAATTTCATACTCACTCGCAAGCTCGCGCACACACACTTATACACTCGCATACAGAAAAAAATATATTCTTATGTAAAATGCATTGATAAATACATACACATAAAAACACACAGATATATACATAGGCTTATATGATAGATACATATGTTTCTCTCTGTCTCTCTGTCTGTCTCTCTCTCTCTCTCTCTCTCTCTGTATGCGTGTGCGTGCACGCGCTCATATACATACATACAAGCGTACATGCATGTATATGTTTGTGTGTGTGTGTGTGTGTGTATATGTGTAGATATATATATATGTATATATATATAATGTATGTATATATGGGTGTGTGTGTGGATGTATAAATTGATAGGTAGATAAGTAAATGTATTTATATAATTACACACACATACAGACACATATACGAAGAGAAATAGAGTAAAATATATAATCAGAGACAGAGAGAGTGAGAGAGGGAGAGAAAGTGAGATAGTGTGACTGAGGGAGAGAGAGTGATAAGGATGGAGAGTGACATGAAATTAATATTCAAAAAGATAGTAAGAAAATCAGTAAAAAAAAATACTGACAGAGATGCATAGATGTCTTTCATAAAGAGACAGCAAGACAGACATAAATAGATTGGCGATTAATTCCTGAACACACAAGCGTATGCAATTATGAAGTCTCCGACTATCTCATCAGACCTGAAACGATCCATTATTTGTCCGTCTCCGAAAGTTTGCTCTTTAATAAACCACTCCTAGTAACTTCAAAGCCGATACTGAGACAGTACACAACAACTTTATCAGCTATTTAATGCTCATATTAAAAGCACGACTTATTATCTTTCATCATTTAATTTTCTTTCAAACTTCTTCGGACACATTTCTAATATAATTTGCAATTTCAATCGCGTTTTCTTGTTTGACGTATGTCAGGGGAATGTTTACGCTAAATTCTCCATTGACCTAAACTCGATATTTCATAAACGTATTTTTGTTTTTGCTAGCTGGCGATTTCAGATTGTCTTCTTGAAGTAAAGTACGACACACCTATCCTCCTTCTGTCATAATAACCAATAAGCCATGAATTTCGCTGACTTAAATTCAACTTAGACTCACATACATACATGCATACATACATACATACACACACACACACACACACACACACACACACACACACATATATATATATATATATATATATATATATATATATATATGCATACAGATTGATAAAGAAGGAAGGGGAGAGACTGAGAGAG
Source organism: Octopus bimaculoides (assembly GCF_001194135.2). NCBI lineage: Eukaryota > Metazoa > Mollusca > Cephalopoda > Octopoda > Octopodidae > Octopus > Octopus bimaculoides. The sequence continues at coordinate 23,610,665 of NC_068982.1, forward strand.
AGTAGGTGCAGAGAAAAAGAGCTATTGTGCATAATGTAGAATATAAAATATTTATTTTTGGTACTGGAACAAATTGTATAATAAAAAACTTGACCTTTCCCTGGTCGGTGAAATCCATCACCGTGCATTCAGCCGTACTGAGATTGTAGTGAAATGTATGAGAGTTGTTATCTAGTATCTCAAATCAGCAAAAAGCAGTAGTGAAAAAGTGATCCATGTGTGTTCATAGACACTCAAGATTTCTCGGTTTGCCAGTATATAACATGAAAATATTCGCATCGTAATTACGAACAATAATTAGCTCTGGAGGAAAAGCGTTTTTCTGGGAGTTTCGTAAGCGTTCCGGGTACTCTGAGGCTGACCCCACTAGCGTCCTGCTGAAAAGCTTGCCACTGTGTGATATAAGAAAACACATGTGTCTACAAGAAATTTCTTAAGACCCAATATTTGAAATGAAAGACTGAACATGTTGCTTATTCTGATTCCCATGGCTAAGGCACGATATCGGTTATAAGAAGTGAATTTTAAATGAATAATTTCAAAGGGGATGTGGCTCTAGACAAGCTTCGTTGAAACAGTAGATACTAGCAAATTAGAACAAGTAAAACACAGATATATAGATACAGGAATAGATAGAAGCAAGGAAACAGAATGGAAGTATGTATTGTATTTCTAACTGTAAAAGATTTCATTCTTATCAGATTTGATGAGGTTCTGAAGATCGGTCTCTACGGTACCAACTTAGATATAGGAGAAGCAAGCCATTCCTTTGTAAGGAGTTTAATACTTTTCAACTGAATTTTGGTGAGTTAGTTGATTACCTTAAACCCGAAAAGAAGATATGCAAAGTAGACCATGGCGGATTTTGATGTCAGAATTTAAAGACCGACGAAATGATTTTGTCCCGCATGCTATTAATTCCGCCACCTCGCCGTCTAGAGCTTGCTTTTAATAACATATGAATTTGGTTGTTGATCTGAAAGTCGGATAGCGATTGACATTTTAAGGGAATAAACATTCCCTTACAATGTATGTTAACTCAAAAAGGAAAAGACCATATAAGCTTCATGAATTAAATTTTCAGTCTAGATTTATCCCATGCAGCCAAAAGCGTGACATTGATGTATATCTATAATTTTCTTGTTTCTCTTGGAAGCTTTTGGTTTTTCTTAAAGTGTAGCAAAGATTAGAGATTTCTGATTTGACATGATTATTTATGATGGGAGAAATTAATTGTTTTTGTTAAATATATTCTGATAAAACGTTTAGTGATCACCTTATTCCATGTAAGACAGTAATTATTTCTGGAATCATTACATACTAATCGCGACTACGTTCATTACCTTCGGAAATGAGTGGCTTCACAAGATCAGACAGTCTTTTCCACACGTTTTATTTTGTCTCAGTCACAGAACATACGCAGTAATTCTTGGACATGACGTTAAATTTATCAATTGTATAAATTTACAACTGATAAAAAGAAAAAAAAAAGAAAAATTCAATCAGCTTTTAATTGCACAACTAACTAATCAAACCATCCTAAATTATGAAAACAATTTAAAATACTTTAGAAATATAGCTTTGAGCTTATATGCTATTTATGTTAACTATCTCATTTGTGCGTGCGTGCGTGTGTGTGTGTGTGTGTGTGTGTGTGTGTGTGAGTCTGAATGTATGTATGCTTAAACATACTCTATTAAAATATTCTACGGTTGATTGTAAGGGGTAAGTAATATTCTATATATTAAGAGAGTTGAATGGATACACACAATAAGTAATTAGTGTTGATACATTATATATGTGTGTTTGTGTGTATGTGTGTGCGTGTAAAATTAAAACATATTTTACAAGTAGCGATAGTGTGGACATAGTTGTCAAAAGATATAAATTTAGATAGCATGAGGATAATTACTATAGACGATGGGAACACAATCTAATTGTACCTTCTGTATACAAGAAGGAACACGAAGATAGATATTTTCTGTTATGTATTTCAAGACTAAGAGAACTGGAGAAGGTATTTATATTCTCTGGAATTTGAATAACTATAGGCTTTAGTAAATAGTGCATACATTTCAAAATTATACTGGAGTTTTGTTTATTAAGATGATGTAAGTGTGTGTTATAGATATACATACATGCATACATATATACAAACATATATGCATGTATATATGCATGTAATGTAATATAAAATTTGATATTATTTTATTTATATGTGCGTATATATATATATATATGTGTGTGTATGTATGTATTTATGCATATATATATATATATATATATATATATATA
>NC_068982.1:23613187-23615047 GCF_001194135.2 Octopus bimaculoides
ATATATATATATATATAAGTATTAAGATAACTGCTCTAAGTTTTGAATGTAATCCAACAAATTTTAAGGCCAAAATTTCTTAAGAAAGTCCAGAATGCCCTTAGGTGAACAAAGTTTCTATTTGAGCAGTGGAAAATAAAAGAATTAATGAAGCCAGCTTAGTGTTAGATTATTTAGCATTCCTTTAAGGAATACATAAAAATACTCGTTTTTATCCTAGTTCGTCATTACAAACGTAGTGCGAATCTGCTTCGTGATCTGGAAGCTACTATGATACTCTCGCCTCCGTACCTGGCAGATTGTCGAGGGCAATATGAAAGAAAAATATCCTTCCATCAACTCATGTATTCGAACATACTGTAGCGAAATTAGCCAACATCATAACAGACTGTGTCATTTATTCTAAAATAGACGCAAAATATTTCCCATGTAGAAATCTCGCTGGAAACAGCCTAACCATAGAGAAAACCAACAAACCTGGAACATGTAAGGTGAAAATTTAATATTTCATATATAAATTTAGGAGTTTAATTTTCTTTTTTGCTGCTAACAAGCACCCAAGGAATTGACCAACCGATTTTCTTAACGGTACTTGTCATCTTAAATAGCTAAAGAATACGTAGTATAATACCGTTCGGTATACATAGTCCTTAAAAGATGTGAGGACCAAGGTCAGAACAATTTCAGAAACGAGCAATGCATGCATAGCTTAGCCGTGAATAACAATAAGAACAACCACAACCACAACAAAAACAACAATGACTATAATACATAAAGAACAAGAAGAAATTCATCAAAATATTCTCTTACAATCTCGTCCCGATTTCAATGATCTTCTTTGTATACACACTCTCTCTTTCTATCTCTCTCTCACTATCTCTGTCTCTCTCAACCTCTCTTTTTCTCTCACTCTCTCTCATACACACACAAACATGCACACGTTTGTGTGAGTGTATGTTTACATAAAAATCCTATATATATATATATATATATAGAGAGAGAGAGAGAGAGAGATAGAAGGAGAGAGACACAGTTTATTACAAAAATATACGCAACTTAGACTATACATCAACAGAATAGCAATGGTGATAGTAGCAACGACAAGAACAATTACGAAAATGGAAATTTTAATATAATTGAAATTAAGTCACAAACAATCGAGCAAAGATAAAAGGGTTCATTGCAAAGAAAGTGACCTACACACCGATACCAATGTATATATATATATATATATATATACAAATATACATACATATATACATACATACACAGAGATAGATAGATAGATAGATAAAAACACACGCACACACATATATGTTTGTACTTATGTATAGGACCGCTTACATACCATACCTATATACGTAGAAATGTTATTCTCAATATATACTAGTGAATTTCAAAAGTTATTGTTTATAGCAGCGGTCTATTGTTTTCGCCTACAATAAAACTAATTGTTTTAGTTGCAGTCGTATCAAATACACCAGGAAAAATTGTATTTGAATATATAGTTCATTCAGTGACAATCAACACACAATGTTGGCTCTTTATGTCTTTTATTATATCTTTGTTTTATAATTTCGTTACTCTTTTTGTATTTTGCTTTCGTATCCGTTCAATATTAATTTGCTTTTATTTTGTATTTCATTTTTTATGTTCACCTTAATATACTGTTCTTTTTTTCTTCACTCTTTGTAGAATATACATTATTGGTAAGTAGGTTTGTTATATATATAAAAGTGTATATAGAGACTCATTATCATTATACACGTTTGTGTGTTTGTGTGTGTCACTGTGTGTATACATACATATATACACACACATGTATATATATATGTATGTATATATATATATACATATATA
>NC_068982.1:23616420-23628336 GCF_001194135.2 Octopus bimaculoides
GATGCCTAATTTTCACATCTGGTTGTGCATTTGTAGAATTCTTATTGATTTGTAATATGACTCGTGAGTAAGATCAAAACTACGTACGCTTGTTTGCGCGGATATCATTTCAGAGGAAAGCTCGGTTGCTGGAAGAGAACTGACGTATTCCATTTGATGTATGAGCTCTAGGAGCAAATTCTTTTTTTCCAACAGGATTTGTTTTAACAATAAATGTGGCAGGAATGTATTATTCAGTAGACGAATAATTCATAGTCTCAACTTTCATATTACATATTGCTTAAAAAATGTTGACAGGTAAGCAAGTATTTGAAATTTTCCACTAGAAAAGTGTGATTTATTCTTTATATTCTGATGTATGAATGTTTCTTTACGAATTTTTTTTTTTGTATATGGAATTTTGTTACGTCTGATGCCTCAATTTAGGATACAATTGTCCTTAAATTTCCTTAGTTATTTTAGTCACTTGCTTCCGCACATTTTGGATTAACTGTGTAAATGCTATGCTACTACCGAGAACTAACTTTAATTTTGCTGTCTTTATATTGACAATGTTTCCTCCGACCCTCTGCCTTTCGGGTCATGGGCACATGCACGAATGAATTCATACACACATATATAGAGACAGCTACATGCATATATATATATATATGGTTTCGGTGCGGATGCTTCTTGTTATACGGTGCAGGGTTTTACAATTGTGTGTACATAATAATAATGGTCTATATATAAGCCTAAATCTTATAGCGATCACCATGCAATGACTAAGGAAAATGGTCTAATAATGTGGAGAAAAAAAATAGAAAGTATTCCTTTCTGCGTGGGAAACGAACCTACACCCATTTTTTTAACGTGGTTAAGTGTGTTATCCTTACACCAGTGAATTAGCCTTCCTCTTTCTGTCAGATTTAAGAACTATATTAGTTCGTAGTTGTTTTATAAACAAGCTTTCTATATGCTTTTGGTGCGGGATTCGTGGTTTCGATTCCTGGACGATGATTTGTGTTCTTAAGCATAACACTTGATATCACGTTGATCCACTCCACTCAGTTGGCGAAAATGAGGTATCCTGCGATGGAGCGGCGTTCCTCCCAGGTGGGAGATATATACATCATTACACTAGTATGGGTCGAGAAAGAAATATTTATTTTATGTTATATATACACACAATTCAAATAAACGATCAATTCAAGGGAACGAATAATAAATTGAACCGACAATAAGATGTCCTGCACAGGGGATGTATTAGCTTGACGCTCGGGGAAAAGAGAGAGTTTGACCTTTCGTGCATATCACTTCGTACGAAAGAGGAAAAATCCAAAGAAGGACAGGTTCTTTTATTTTTTTTTTTTGAAATAGGACAGTGCGAAGATTCTCTGTATGTGTCTAATACAAATATACAGATTGAGTGATAGAAAAATATCTATATACATGTGTCTGCGGATTTTTCAGTTTCCAAAGAATGATGTGGCAGTGATATCCCGAAACCATTTTGCTCGCCGTATTGTTATCCGTTGGTCACAAACTGCTGACAGATGACATAATATCAGTCATTCATTCTGTGACAATGGAACATGTCCTGCAATGATTTCCTTTCGATAGGAAAGCTTTGTGTAACTTATCTGTCAAACAAGTATTTATTGTAGAGAAAACATTAAAAATATTAAGGCGGTTAATAATTTCCAAACTAATCCCTCACAATATTTTATAAGTTTCAGCCTCTTAATAATGAAGACGAGGTGATAAAAATGATGTTTTGGTCCTTAAGAAATTTGTCAAATGTTTGGTAGCGGTAAGAGATGAATAGCGATAGGTCATATCATATCAAGAAAATGCAACACCTACCGCGGATCAAATTTTTGAAAAAATGCTCTTTCTTTTGGATCCAAACATAATCCGGTGTGTATATATTTAAGATAAGAATTAAGCTCCAATAGGACATTGTTATTTTTGGTATTTCTCTGTTGTTTTTATTTTCTATGCGCAAGTCTGGTTTACACACGAATACTGATTACATTCAATAAAACTTATTAGAAGAAAACATTCAACCGGTGAATAGTTTGATACGAAATTATCAAAGAGAATGTTCTATTCTTATGTTTTTGTCGTAATCTTGAAAACGAAACATATATAATTTGAAATCAGGCTTAAATATTCATTCACAGTGTGCAAAGCAAATAAAAATTACCAGTTCCTCTGTAGAAGCGCGATAATACGATAGTGGATGTTTCAAAGGATGCATTTCCATTTCAGTTTGAATTTTCTTATATACAACAGTTGAGGCACATATTTCAAATAAATTTTATACAGATATTACAGAAGAACTTATATATTAGATTACATTTTCTCAACATCATTTCTTTTCCAGTCGAGCTCCGCGCTATTCACCCCAGCGTCCCTTTTGCGTGAAGAGAAGCAGCCTATGTCACATTCCAATTGGTATACTTTCTAGGTCGGTTATGAGCAACCTGAAGATCAATAGGTATGATAACGAAGTGATGAAGAGGCCCCTACACATTAGTTAAGGCAGTGCAGCCAAGTTTTTAAATATCACAGCCTAAAATCTAGCGTCGTAAGATTGATGAAAATGACTGACCATCTAGCTGTAGGTATAAAAATATTGGTCACGTCTCGAGAGCCTTCAATATATACAGTCATAGTTTTAAGACCGTTCTTCCATGGTTGGCGTAGGACTAAGTAAATATCCAGGTACGTAAATAAAAGAAAGGCAAGGTAACGTTTAAGCAAACATTGTCTACATTTGCTGTGTTATTCGGTAATCAAACGATTGATTGCATATTGCTGTTATACTTGCCTACTGCAAAAGTGCAGACTCTTCCCTGCGAAGAGGATTGATCTGGGATTAAATATCTCATGATTTTGAAGCATGAACTTTTTTGGAATACTGAGAAAGAATCGCTTAAATTAAAGTATATTATTGCCCAACCCATCGCCATTCAACACATATTTCTTTAATTTTTTTTATTTGTTTAGTCAGGAAGAAAGAACTGTCTCCATATTTCTTTCTAGACACGTTTCAGCAATGTGATAAAGATCCAATTAATATATGATGGACGTTGGCGGTTAAAAAAAAAAACAACATATGAGAACGGGGATTTCTAAATGGAAGAAAGTTCTATATTGGGAGTGTCTGTTGAGATGTGTGTACATTAGAAATGACAGTAGGAAATACGGGCTGTGTGGAGATGATATGAAACAAGAGAAAACCGAATTTTTTTTTTTCCATCACTGTATTAAAGGAGGATTAAGAAAAAAAAAAGAGTAACCAGCAGGTTAGAGATATTTTGCTGCACTTCAATGATTCCATGAGTAATATGTTGACCTTGCATGTGTGGTGATTTAGAAGATTCTAGTTGCATCTCTTTCCTGTGCAATGCGGGTTCTGCTAATGCTTTCCTGGACTGGGGAGCAATTCTGTCTTGGTGTTGTTGAAGGAGATAAAGTTGATATAATTCACACTCAAATATATTCATTAAATTTCCGTTCACATTTTAAGACTATACATGGTTTCTCATGTTGATAGAATTTGGATGGGATCAGTGAGAGAGGAATAAAATGTGGCATTATCCTAGAGTTTGTGAAGAAAACGGTAAGTCATTTAATGACTAAAATGTCAAATGTAAAACTGTAAACTAAGCTTAAGTAACACAATAAGTGGTAAAGAGATCGGGATCAGAACACTGCACAGTTGTCTAGGTTGGCAGGAACTAAATAACTGAACAAACGCAGTCAGGTGGAGTCTACGTGCGATCAGTGCTTCCCGATGATTTTCGTTTTGGCCAAATATCTCGAGAACAACAACTGATTTATAACTGTATGGGAATATTTGATCAGTAGATCTAGCTTTATGAAAGCGGTAGTGGTCACAAAAATTCACGATGACACATTCACAATAATGGAGGCTCTAGAGTCAATGGCTACTTACACAATCTTTACAATTTTAGAACTGAGTGAGAACAATTGTCTCACATTAACGGTCCATAAATAACACTGAATATATCCAGAAAGCTAACAGTTGTTATATTTGAAATATATAAATGTAATGTAAAATACTCGGGAGAAAATTATGCCTTAAGCAATATGTTTAAGTGCTAAATCTGCTTGGAACCAAATGTGAAACACAGCAACTGCGAAAATTGTCATGGATTGAAACATTATCAACTGGTAATGAAAATATTAGAAGTTTCACAACCGTAATAGAACATTCTATCATAGGTTGTTGTTTAACTAAACTAGGTAGCATCTTATCTATAGACAGTAAACGTATTTCAATGGAGCAAAATACTTTGCAAATTGTATGTCTCAGAGTAGCGTCAAAACTGAATGTACTTTTCACATATACACATAATAATACCTGTATGGATTTTAGACTAGCTTTCTGTCAATACGATGCCCACACTACCATTTGCTTCTAAAATACAGGTGCTATATTATATTTGGTATGATTCAATGATCAATAATTGCTGAGACTCAATATTTTTACACTCAATTACAGTTCAGCTGCATCGAATTTTCACATTCATATTCGTTTTTATATGCGTATTATGTGTGATTACCAGACAATTAACCTATTCTTGCAACAATAATCACGAAATCTTCTATATTGTTCAATACTGTAGGCATTCAGTTGAAATCACAATCGAAATATTTTCCTATGCGATTTCAAATCAACCGTTATCTTTGTATTTTACTATTTTCAGTCTTTCCCAGTATATTCATTGTCTATACACAATTTTATCTCCAGCAGCATTTCCTTCATATCGACTTTAGGTATATATCACATATTGAGCATATTTCTGTAAATCACTGCAGAACACATGATGAAAATAATTCACTTTATTATCAAGACTGTATTAATAATACTGCTACATATTTTATACATCACAAAAGGTTAAAAGCAAAGTTGACGTCGGTGGCATTTGAAATCATAACCTAAACAAACCTGTTAGAATACTTAGCGCTTAATCATTTTAAGAACAATATAAAATAATAAATAAGTGACAGCACTGAACAGCAAAATTATAAATGGCTGGCATATCGATGACATTTGATTGTATTTCCTAAATTCTGTCGAATATTCTCGATATTTATTGGCTGAAGTGCAAACACTGAAGACCAAAGACATTGAAAACAATTAAACCAATCATTTTGCAAGCACCTTCAAAACACAATGAGTTGAAAGACTCCATCCCCCCAATCAAAGCATTCTGTTTGTTCTCATCGTATCCCAGAATTTTCCCGTGAATGTCGCCGTTGTTCCACACAAGTAATGCTGTAGATACAGCTGAAGTGGAACTTCTACTAATCGCATTATCCGAAACTGCAGCTGGTTGAATGCGTTTCAAAACATTCCCGACACCAGGCTCTTCATCATCGGTTTCCTCTGACTAAGGATTACAGATCGGTCAGAGTTGAGATGCAAGAAAACAATAGTTCACCTGGCATATTTGTATGTATCACAATCTCATTATATATCTGGTGTCGGAGAAAGATAAACGTCTGACCAAAAGAATGGATCCATCCTTTCCGCAGGAAGTGGAAGATCTTTTGCTCCAAACCGATTGGAAATGCCACGTAGAAATGATAAAACATGGCCATTAAAGACGGTTATTCATATGTGGTATTGAAAATTTCGGCTCGGCTCATTGCAGCCACAAACATATCCTGTGACCTGAGATCAATCCACAGGAAACCTTTCTATTAACGATACCTCATACAAAACATATTTGAACACTCTACTCTCAGTAATATATCGTATGGCATGAGGAAAGAGAGAGAGAGAGAGAGAGAGAGAGAGAGAGAGAGAGAGAGAGAGAGAGAGAGAGAGAGAGAGAGAGAGAGAGATTGATAGCCTTGCTCTTGTTGGAGTTAACTGATCTATGACAGGTCGTGGATCCTTGGAAAATCTTTTACAGCCGACTGTCCGCCTCACGTGAAAGTAGTCTCTCGTTTCTCTCTATAGATATTGTTTGAATAGCATCCTCAATTTGCGTATATCTTTTCAGGCTACATACATTTTTTATGCAGTGGTTTTCACTCTGCACTTATATGATGTTGTTGAATTCTATAAAGAACTCCAACTAGTTATGTAATTATCTTTCAAGAGATATAGAAATTTACTTCTATTCATTCTTTCTCACAATTTCTATCATTCTTCATTTGTCTCTTTTACATTCTCTCAATCTGATTTGGGTAGAAATCTTCAAGTAGTCCTGAATATCTCACGTATAACGGCAAGATTTTCCTCTATGCACCACTAGTTCAAGCGCTTTTCACTCCTCACCCACTAATATTTAATCTCCAAGATTTTCATAAATGTTATCAGAGACCACAAGTGCTTAAATAACCTTGTAGATCCCTGTGGACCACATCTCACCTGTTATGGTTCTCCTGTTTTGTCCACGTGCTGTGTCTTCGCACATAGTTCATAATGACCATGCCCCTATTATGCTGGTTCAGAATTATTTATTACTGTATAGTTCTCTACCCTGTTAATGTAACATGCCTCCTATTATATATCGACTTTGATTTCCATTTACTTTACTTTTGGAAACAGAAAAAAACATTTTCTGCTTTCAAGAAGAAGTGTGCCGTTTTTACATATTATGGGATTTCTCCAGGAAGCCATCTTTTGTTAATTACCGATTGAACATGTTTATCCTCGATAGAACTCGACTGGTCGTTCCTTCGAGGACATAAAATACGTAATCCTTCCTCCAACAGCAATTATCGATAATCTATATGACTTATGTGATGTTTAAGTAGATTATTGCTCTTATAAACTGGAACTGTGTTTTTGCAACACATGTTTATACCACAGATTGAACTGGGAAAAGGACTATTTGATATAAGGTCACACCTTATTCGCTAACTCACGTAATCTCTGGAGGACTGTTACATCTCTGGAGTACTGTTACATCTCTGGAGTACTGTTACATCTCTGTAACCTTTGTACTCCGCTATGATACCCTCTTCTCATAGGATGCTATCATGCTATCACCGATAAAATCAGACACAATACCATCAATTCAAACGTGTTGCATTCTCATCCCTATTCTTTAATGGTGCTTGGAATTCCCTACATTTTCCAGTTTTGATTTAAGAGGTGATTCCCGAAGTTTCAAGAATAATATTTACGGTGTCAGCCTTATTAAATAGTTCCTCAGCAAACTTCATCGGGACTCCTCATTGCTCCAAACTCACCAACGTAAGATAAATAAATGTAAATGCGCCAGCAAGTGTTTCTGCTCTTTTACTGTCACTGATTGCTACACGTCCTACTTAAAATCCATTTTAATTTCTCGTTTCATTTTTATCAGTTCAGAACTCATTTCGACTTTTCTTTTTCTTTTGTGATAATTTATTCCATACACTTTTTTACTCTTTTACTTGTTTCAGTCATTTGACTATGGTCATGCTGGAACACCGCCTTTAGTCGAGCAAATCAACCCTAGGACTTATGCTTTGTAAGCCTAGTACTTATTCTATCGGTCTCTTTTGCCGAACCGCTAAGTTACTGGGACGTAAACAGACCAGCATCGGTTGTCAAGCGATGTTGTGGGGACAAACACAGACACACAAACACTCATACATACATATATATATATACATATATACGACGGGCTTCTTTCAGTTTCCGTCTACCAAATCCACTCACAAGGCTTTGGTCGGTCCGAGGCTATAGTAGAAGACACTGTGCCCAAGGTGCCATGCAATGGGACGGAACCCGGAACCATGTGGTTCGTAAGTAAGCTACTAATCACACAGCCACTCCTACGCCTCCATATTGAGATTTTTTAAACAAAAGTTAATGTAACTTATTCTCCAACGCAAAAACAAGGAATATTATTTAGGAGAGTTAAATATCTGAAAGATATTTTCTACATCTGTTTGTAAAATAATCCAATCCCCCCCCCAAAAAAAAAGACCAAACAAACAAAGACATGTATTATCATGTAAAATATAGTGATAATCCAATCACGCCGGGGCGCTCTCCCGAGGTCCTTAATATATTTCAAACCACATATGTAACAAAAGGAACAACAACAACAATAGTGATTATGATAATATTGAATATAATGCTAATCTTACTACTAGTACAATTATAAGTAATAATTTCGAATCTATGTACAATAACTGTTATGGGATTAATTTTTGAGTCGATATCGTTTACGAATTTGCACATTACTATGTCTTCCTTTATCAACTCACTTTCAATTATTTTGCGCATAATATCTTTTCCTGGGTTAATATCCTGGACAGAACATATGAATTTGTAAAGAACAAATGTAAAATTTCTGTTATGTAGCAAGGATAGCAAAAGTTATTGAGCACCGGCTTCTAGTTGCCAAATCTATTCGAAATAGGAAAAGATATTACTCTGAGATTTTCATAGAACAGGAATTGAAATTAATATGTAAATTAATCTACACCATGGTATACTCGGTAAACTTATACATTCAGATTGTTAATTAATACATATATAAATGATTAAAAGCATACATACAAAATGAGAAGTTGAAAAACATCTGCTATAGTGAGATAAGGAAACGTATCGCAAGACCAGAACGCCCACAAATATATAAACTGAAATTACGGAAGGAGAGGGAGTAGCTAGTATGTTGCTATATAGATTTAAAGTGTCATTCTGAAATGTAGGCAATTATGGTATAAATCATATATAAACTGCGTGAGCTTAAACGCGTGCAAAATGAATATTGCTGTATATTTGTATTTAAGAAACGTACTTCTCGCGCAGAGAAACCTGCACACACGGAGAAATACAAACACACATGCACTCAGGCGTGCACACATATACATCGTACAAACGGAGTTAAATGATTGTCTGCCTACATACATCTATATGTGTTTACGCGTATGTATGATATAATGAAGGAAAATGTTGTATACTGTACTCAGGTGCACTACAACTAAAAAAAAAGACCCCCAGGTGTACTATTGTTGGATACATGGATGTTTTGAAGCATGGATGTTTTGAAGCATGGATGTTTTGAAGGATGTAGCGTCTCGACAACTAACAAGTGACGCGGGTAGTTTATTCCATGCTTCAGCAATTCTGAGCGTGAAAATTGTGTTTCCGAAAGTCATGCGTGCTGTGTTGTTTTTTGATATTATAAGCATGTTCGCGTGTGTTTGTCATATGAAACTAAAAAAGGTTGTTGCTTGAAAGATGGTGGATAATCTTGTGTGTCAGATGGTGGATAATCTTGTGTGGATAATCAGTGTGTCAGTGATAATCTTGTGTGTCTGAGCTTCAATATATCTATACCAAGGGATACAAGACGTTCGGGATATGGTAGATGTTTGGTGGCGGGTTGAATGTTTCTTAACAGCTTCCAATAGATTTATATGCTGATTAAGATAGGGGTTCCAGACTGCTGATGCAAACTTCAAACGTGGACGTACCATTGTCATATACAATTTTAAATAGATAGCTGGAGCGCCTCTGACAAATGTTCTTACCGAGTGATGCTAACACGCCATCAGCATTCTTGACTATCTTTGAGATATGGTTTATCCAGCACAGATTGTTATTTAAAATAATGTCCAGATCACGTCCGCTAAACCACTTCTAGATATTGGTGTTGTTTAGAGAGTATATTTTCTCCTAAAATGCATGGTGACATACTTGTCTACAGCTAGCTTGAGTTGCCAGTCAGAGATCCATTTCTGCATTGTATCCAGATCTGAGTGCAGGAAAAATCTATAGCGCATTGTATCTGCGTTTTTTTTTTTATTATTAATTTGAGGTGCAGCTTGATATCATTAATATATGCAAAACACGATGTAGGTCCAAGAACGGATCCCTGTAGTATATCTGAAGTCATCTGTGAAGAACGATGTCCTAGAACCGTAACGATCTCTTTTCGACTGAGAATGAAGGAGTTCAGCCAGTTATATTTACAGTTCTATGTTTAAGAGATGAGGAATTATGTACATTATTTACATTATTTCAATTTGACGGATATTTGTCCTCATCTTGTTTCTTGTTAGCACAAAGTTTCAGCTGATATACTCTCCAGCCTTCATCAGGTGTCTTGGGGAAATTTCGAACCTGGGTTCTTATTCGTAAGGTATTTTTTCGGACATATGGCGTGGTGTTTAAGAACGCAGGCTACTAACCTCAATATTCCAAGTTCGATTCCAGGCAGTGATCTGAATAATAATAATAATAATAATAATAATAATAATAATAATAATAATAATAATAATAATAATAATAATAATAATAATAATAATAATAACAATAATAATAATAATAATAATAATAATAATAATAATAATAATAATATTAATAATAATAATAATAATACTAATAATAATAACAACAGCAACAGCAACGACAACAACAGCAGCAAGAACATCGAAAAATACCTTATGAATGAGAACACAACTTCCCCACAACACCTGATGAAGTTTAGAAGGTATATCAGCTGAAATGTGCTAACAACAAATAACATGAGGACAAATATCCGCCAAATGTAAATAATGGTACTCATTTAATCGACCCCGAAAACATGAAAGGCAAAGTCGACCTCGGCAGAATTTGAACTCAGAACGTAGCAGTAGACGAAACACCGCTAAGCATTCCGCCTGGCGTGCTAACGAATCTGGTAGCTCGCCGCCTGAATGTAAAAAAAATATAAAATGGAGACTGTACCAAGACTAGAAGTCACTGATTTTAGCTACCTGTCTATACCCGTTACAAAAATCGATCTCATACGACATAGCTCTATTGTGACTCAACACTTTTACCTAAGTTGGTCCTGACTTATTTAACATTATTCGGAAGGAAACAAAATAAGGAAAAGAACGCATAATATTTAAGTGGAACTTAGATAACATCCTAAGACGTTACCGAGAACCAGGTATATCTCAGTTAATCGTAGTTCTCAAGTCGTGTGGACGATGTAGTAAAGCATGACTCGGAAGACTCCTAAAGTAAGTGTTATTAAGTTCATATTGCCTGTGCTAATAATTGCTAAAAGCTATCTAAATTATCAAAGCTAAATTATAGTGAATATGGACAGAATTGTTTGAAAAGAAGCGAAAAATATTATTAAAACTTTATTAAAATTCGTTAGCGGAATACTAGTATTGTTAAATAGTGTATTTTGTCATGAAATATTTATTCATATAATTTAACGAGCCTCCTGGTGTCTCTTAATTAGTAACCTCCCGGTGAACTGAGTTTGCTACAAAGTATCGATTCACAGTTAATGTCATTTATTTTCCTGCATACCTTTAATGCACTTGCACAAGTTATGGACATCAAGAGATGTCTTTTTAACCTCTGCTAAAAATATAGAACCAATGAATCTGATGAAAAGAAAGCAACTCTTCTTTGATTTTGTTGTTGTTGTTACTGTTGTCGATTTTTGCTGTTTATCCCCATATCGTCCCTGATCGAGCAGTATTATGATCAAAGGCGTTCCATCCATGATCATACCGATATTTTAGCAGGTATAAAGAATATTCGTCTATGTTATCCTATATGTCCTTTTTTTCAAACGGTAGGGTTAATATGAAAGAGGTTAGACTCCTCTTTCTATCTAGTCGTGCAATCATGCAGACGCTCGTTTGTTAGTTTATATTACAGTATGTCAGTGAGAATGATGGTGTACGCTGAAAATGAAGGAAGAGGCTGTCTACGATACGATAAAGAGAACTTGCTTTCAGTTTAATTTGCAGATTATTATTATTATTATTATCATTATTATTATTATTATTATTATTATTATTATTATTATTATTATTATTATTATTGTTATTATCATCATTATTATTATTATTATTGTTCACCCCCGTCCTCGAAAATATGTGCCTGAAAGAATATAAGACATACATGACTAAGCCATCTATTGCTGATATATA
>NC_068982.1:23628380-23630329 GCF_001194135.2 Octopus bimaculoides
ATATATATATATATATATATATACATATCATATGAGAAAGGAGAGAATATAAGCAAATCGTCGTATCATTTTGGATATTCCACCTTAAGGCAGCAAAACGATATAACAAGGCTACCTTGAACTTCTTTTAAGAACTAGAAACATCATTCAAATCTTAAGTATCATGCATCACCGTGATCATCAATTATCTGGGATAAACTAAAAAGAAATGAAAGAAAGCAAAATACACTCCATAAATTGTAAGTAGTTCAGAGGATGACAAATAAATGCAGAGAATCGCAAACTGCCCGTATTGCAGGCAAGAAAGCCCCACATAGAGAAATCCGTTCCCTCGCGACTTAGCTTGACGTTTTTGGAGTTGGTTCAGCATTTTCCAGTAAATATTTAACACATTATTGTTCTAACTATCGCCGTAAATTGCTTTATTCTCCTTGACGTGCAATGAGAACGAAATATCAAACACGTATTTTAGATTCGTCAGTCTTAATTTTCATTCTAAATTCGACTTGAGACGCGTATATCTTTCAAAACTTCAGTGCTGATAATCGAAGTACTAATATAATACTGATATTGATTTACTTCGAATACCGTCTTCCGACAAAATGTGGTTACCTTGTGTAGAAGCCAGAGATCATTGATATAATTATTTTTTCTTCAACTGTCCATGCTAAGGAAGTGGCAATGAACACTATAGAGCCAAAGTAACTACATTAGAGCATGAAGTATGTCTTTATTCTGTAAGTTAAAAAGCTGTCGGGGTCGGCTTGTGAAAGTAACTCTGTTGTAATTAGAAAAGCTTCCTGGGTCAGCTTTACATATTCATTCTTCTGTAATCTCTGCAATAAATAGCAAAACATACAACATTCAATTCAGTCAACTGTAAACCTACCTTACTAGTTACAATTGGCGATGTGCTTACGTCAGAGTCCAATATTTTGATGCAGGTTGCTATTCATAGTATCTATGATATCATTTGACTCAGACAAACTAAAGTATGTAGGCTGGAGATTATATTATTTGAAGAACGTGTCCGTTTCATATTCTGGATTGGATTCGATGGTGTTAGGTTGATTGATTTTTTTTCTCTGTTGAAAAGGAAAGAAAAGAAAAGCTATTGCAACATTATATGTTGAAGGAATGCATTGATTTCATTGGATATGAAAGAAACTAAGTTTATTTCCAGTCTGTTGAAGATATATTTCTCTTTGATCATTCACCTCGTCTTTCTGTAATCTAATGTAAATTGGAACAGAAAATATTTCGCACATGTGCAACACTTTTTGGGTGTAAGACTTAATTTTATCTCTCCCCGCCACTTCCACCACTGCACAAATATATTTAACATGTCCGTGAAGAATGTGTATTCCGTTCGATTCGAAGGTAAAAACAAGTTTCTTACAATAACCAATTTCATTAATACAGACACATACAGACATACATGCAGTTTCATACGTTACTCTATATGTATGTATAAAGAGAGAAATGAAGAGAAATATATAATGCGTGAAACTATAAGAAGATATAGCAAAAAACATTAACTCTAATATGCACACATACAAACATATATAAAACGCTCACACACAAACACACACAGACACACACACACACATATATATATAGTGAACATGTGATTGGAAGAATAAAACGAGAGAGAAAAAGAGAGAGTGAGAGACAGAGACAGACTGAGCGAAATGAGAGAAATGAGAGAAAATGAGAGATATTCAAGTGAAAATGAAACAGCGATCCACATTCAATTTCTATATTTTTATTAATTTTCATATTTCGACTATGTTATTGGTGTTATTATATGAGGTGTAACTTAAATGAAAGAAAAAACAACTTGGATATGCGACCAGATCAAACGGAAATGTATTGAAAGCTATAGAATAACGGTTCTCTCTCTCTCTCTCTGTCTCTCTCTCTCTCTCTCTCTCTCTCTCTCTCTCTCT
>NC_068982.1:23630521-23636054 GCF_001194135.2 Octopus bimaculoides
TATATATATATATATATATGCACACACAATATATACAGATATTATAGGTGACTGTAATTTTGATGTTTTGGCAAATATGGCTTGTGAAGCTGTGTTGGAAGAATACCAATATATAGACAAACTTGAGGATCCAACTTGGGAACAAGTGGTTAGAACGGATGCTGTAGTTTATAAAGAATAAAAAGTAAAGAGACGGAGTGAGATTGCCTTAATTTTACATAAATACCTGGGGAAAATGAAGAGCTAATATGTTTGTAGTAATCGTTAGGTGCGCAATTTTGACGCCATATTAAGAAATGCTTAAGGGTGTGAACTGGCAGAGTCGTTAGCACGTTAGGAGTTAAAATGCCACCAAAGTCGACTTTGCCCTTCATTCTTTCGGGGTCGATAAAATAAGTACCAGTTGAGTATTTGGGGGTAAACCTTCTTGCCTTTTTCTCAAAATTTGAAATCAATATTTGGTGAAGTTTCATTAGTCTGTCATCAAATAGTATTTGACAGAAAATTTATAAAAGGATGTTGTTGCAAGCTTAATGCTTTGTTTCAGAAGAAAATCCTTAAATACTTTATAATTGCAAAGGGGTTGATTTCGGTTTCAAAAATGAAAAGTATTATTTGCAAATTACAAAATGAAGAGGGCTACAAAATGTGTATTATATTATTTTGTAGATCTGATACTTATTTTAATTAACTATACATCTTATTCTATGAGTTATATATGACGGTTAGTAATCATTGTATATTTTCTCCATTTACGGAAGTCTTATAAAATAGCCGCTAAAAATATATAATATGGAAAGGATTTATACAACTAATGTACTAAAATGACTGTTAATTCTCTCAAGAAAATCTCTTTACACTTAAGCAAGAATACTCAGACATATTATGAATAAATAATTTTAGAAAGACAGGGATATTGAAATATATCTTTAAATTTTAATTATATTTGCTTCCATAATTTCAGTTAAAAGTACTAAAGGAATATAAATCAATATAATAAAATATTTTGAAAATTATACTTATTGTATTGTTGAATATGTAAAGAAATTCTATTTTGATAAATATATTTTATGGCTTTTAACGTTACGTTCGCAGCAAGCGGTGTAATTTAACAATGCGTGTAAGAGAGAAAATTGGACCTATGTGGTACCGGTGTAATCTTATATATTGTAGTTTAAAATCAATAAAATTTATATGTGAAAAATATCAATTGTTATTAAAAGCAATTTATAATACATAAGGCAGTAATAATATTAAATTATATTAAAAAAATAGGTATGTTTTGGTTGAGAATATTAATGTTGAAAATTCAGACACACTACAGGCGGTGCAATAATGAGAGCGTACATGTGGAAATAAATATAGTATGTATTTACAAAGCAGTCTATTCATTGCTATATGTGAGAAAACAAGATGATTCTTTGCCTATATAGTCATTTATTCTTCTCTAGTCTACATCACAAATAATAAAAATATACAATGCTTTATTCATGTCCGATACATCGCATATACCTGTACTCACGCACGCACGCGCGCATACATGCACGCACGCTCACACACACAAACACACACATGCACACACGTTTATACACAAATATACGTAAGCATATACTACA
This sequence comes from Octopus bimaculoides, assembly GCF_001194135.2. Taxonomy (NCBI): domain Eukaryota; kingdom Metazoa; phylum Mollusca; class Cephalopoda; order Octopoda; family Octopodidae; genus Octopus; species Octopus bimaculoides. Next base: position 23,632,138 of record NC_068982.1, read on the forward strand.
TATATATAAGATATATGCACACGCACATATGCATGTATGTATGTATACATACACACACACACAAACACACACACACATAGATATATACGTGTCAGGTTGTACTATTCGAGGACAACGTCGGTAGTGATAATGCTTGTGCATGATAAAGGACTACGCCGGACAACCTCTCATAAAATGATGTCCATAATTTGTTAGCTAGTCATCTCGCTCTATGTCCAGCAGATGTAAGGCTTGTTTCACTATCGTGCAACGATGTACTTTTGGCCAAAGCAGTGCAGGCTTGCATGATCATTTCCATTCTTATGTTGAATCTTTCCGTACTCGTGAGCTGACACCGGTTAGAATTTTGCTATCTCCATATTCTTTTAGCGCTCCGTATCCAAGATATTCGCAGTCATGTGGCAAAGGCGGAAGAAACTCTTTATCTTATCCAGGTATACTCGTTTCAGAATACAACTTGTTAGCCAACTTGCTGTTGAAACCATGAGAATAGCCATATATCAATTATTAGAGCAACTACTGGGATGCAACAGCTGCATGAACATACAACAGCATAACCCTAATTCATCTTGTACTTTTGTCTTCGTCTGAAGTGAGACAGAATAAAGCTCATGGCATATGCCTCATACGTAGTTAGATCTCATTATTATGTTGCGGAAGTAGCACGTGAAATGATATTTCGAAGAGTGTAGGTATGAACGGACAGCCTTTTTTGGTGTCTTTCTAGTAATAAAAGAACCGAGGTAAATACTTATAATACTGCATCTTCTATTCTCTTAGCATAGCGTCCCATGTTTCTCTCCTACACTCCCTGTCACCATCGTACTAACAACATTACTATGGTGTCTCTCTGTACTAGACTCATTATACTCCATTATACCATTCGTCTTCGAAGTATCATATCATGCATTACAATTTTGGTGACCATTCATGGTGTAAAGAGCAATGTAAAGTGGTCCCTGTGAATTACTGAGAATGTTTAAGTGACGTCGATAAAAGCGACGCAATTACGTTATTCTTATCATCTTTTCTCTAATGATGGTCGTTACCTGTATTTGCTGTTGTCGTTTGATTTGGGATAACACAGTCTTCGAGATACTTGAGATGACATCAAATACTTGAAAATACTCCTTTCTGAATACTGCTATGAAAGAGAAATCTCTATAAATGTTGACGAAGTTTCATTTATATATTTTTTCTGAAAAGGTCAATGGTCGTTGCATTTCGCTCGGTCTGGTTAATTGAAAGTGTCAGCAAACTGTTTCCCACAAACATCAAAAATAAGGACATTTTTGCTTAAGTTCCCTATTAATGGATGTGTGGTAATCTTTTAGGTATATTCTGAGGCATAATCTTTTAGGCATATTCCAATACAAAACAAATGGTCTGTGTTGAAGTCAGCATAGTGTACAAGAGAAAACGTTTTTAATGGCCACATGTCTATATAACTAGGACATGATATTCTGGATGCTTGTGCCATTTTACGGAGGCCTTTTGTAGGACAAAAGAGTTGGGGTTGCACAAGTTATCTGAGCCAACAGGCGGAGTATTCAATAAAATTTGCCCGCAACAAAATGCCTGTGATTAGAAAACTCAGAGTTGAGGTCCGCACTGATTCTGCATTGAAGTGTCATAGAAGAAATAGTGCGGAAGAAACAAATAACCAAGAGTAGCGTAATGCGGAAGAAGTTAGAAAGTTCTGGAATCATATTTACGATACGACGTTCAATCATAATGGAGATGCAGCATGGTTGAAAAAAAGTGAGGAACGAAGTAGTTAGAGAAGCAGCTAGATCTGAAACTAACTAGTGCAGTAATGAATAAAGTATGAGGAAGAATGCCGAATTGGGAGCGTCCAGGACCAAACTTATTTCAAGGGTACTGTTCAAAGAAAGTTAGTAGCTTACATGGGAGACTGAGTAAACACCTTCAGGATTGATTGAATGGAGAGGTCATATCTGATTGGAATACTTGATGGAGAATAGTACTTCTTAGGAAAGGCAAAAGCAAAGCCAATATAGCTAGCAATTAATAATTATAGACCAATCACTTATTTACAATAAATGTCAAAGCTGTAAGCAGGAATGCCCTCAAAAACATTTATGATCATTGTGACAGCCAGAATTTACTTGCAGAAGAACAGAAAGGTTGTAGTAAAAAGGCTAGAGGAACGCGTAATCTATCGGACAAAGCAATTCTTAAAGAATTGAAATATAGAAGGTCAAATTAACAATAGGATGGATAGATTATAAGAAATCCATACATATGGATAAATGAATGTTTCAGTATATTCAGTTTGCAGACAGCATAAGAGAATTAATTAGCTATACAATGAAGAAATCGAAAGTAGATATCTATTCAGGTGACGGAGCCTTAGGGAAATTTAACATCAAGAGAGGAATGTTTCAAAATTCGTTATCTTCTGAAATATTTGCGTTAATCCATTGGAAGTTGTGTTGAAAGCTAGGAATTGAGCATACTCCTAAGAGGTATTAATATGAACCTAGTAAAGTGCTAGAAAAATAGAAATATAAGATATGGGATTTTAACATTCAGGCTGACAAAGTAATATAATAAAAACAGCCAGGTAATTGACTTTATAATCTCAAATGAAACGCACTATGAGAGATATAGAGAAAATAGCAAAGTACCAGGACAGAGCAATTGAATTACAGAGGCTATGGAAAGTGTGGGTTAAAGGTATCATTGTATTTATAATTGGGTTAGGAACAATTGCTAACGATTTGCACAGATGGATACAGGCACAAAATAGGCATAAAACCTGGTTCCAAAAACCGGTATTAGAGACAGCTAGGATACTTAGGAGATTCTTGTCATCTAAAGTTCCTTGCTGTAACCCGGTATTAGAATGTTTCCTACAGTCTAATTTGTTGTGCATAAATGAAATAACAAGAACGGCAACAAAAAAAAATCTTATTTATAATAGCAGCAATCATAATAAAGTAAATACGTTAGAAGGACTAGAAAGGAAAACAAAGAAAATAATGAAGGTACTTAGAGAAAATGTGATAAATAGTGGCTATATACATATATACTAAGAACTGAATATGGTAAATGTCTTATTGTATATACAGATAATCTGAAAATACTTCATGGAGGATGACAATGCTATGCAAGTTTATGGACTGCTCTTGGGCAAGTACAGCACAACTTCAGTCATCCTTCCAGGGACTGCAGCAAGGTGGATTGTGAAGAGATGGAGGAAGAGCTAAAGTGAGCCAAAGGTGATTCTTACGTTGATGCTTAACAAAGGAATCCTCGAAGATCAACGATCAGGATCACTAAGATCTATCAAGACGGTAACATGCAACGCTCCTATAAGGTGGCATCCATGGTTATGTAATCAGTTATTGAAAGATTCACTGTGACTCAAGATCCTATTTGAAATTCATAATAAAGGAATCCGATGGTGACAGAGAGTCATAGGAAACTGCGAAAGCAGCGAAATGAAAAGATGTCTTATACAACTTGTAATTTAATGTAAAATGTCCAAAACAGGATCAAAAATATTTCGAATTCAAAATGAAAGATAATTAATACAAATATCTACAAAATATGGAGAGATCAAAAAGGAAAATGAGAAAGCAACCATACTCTGGGATATGCCAATACACACGGATAGAGAAATTAAGGCCAATAGACCAGATATAGTTGTCAAAGATCATGAAGGAAACAATGCTTTCTAATTGATGTATCAATACCAGCAGATGACAACGTCTCCCTCAAAGAAATGGAGAAACTTTCAAAATACAAAGACCTGGAAATAGAGGCAACTCGAATGTGGAATCTGAAAACAGAAACAATTCCTATCATAGTAGGTGCCTTAGGTATAATAAACAAATATTCAGACAAATACATAACAAAAACACCAGGATTTACAAATATATATAACGTAC
>NC_068982.1:23636148-23638786 GCF_001194135.2 Octopus bimaculoides
ATAATAATAATAATAATAATAATAATAATAATAATAATAATAATAATAATAACAATAATAATAATGATAATAATATAGTCAAAATGAAAAGAAGAGTGCTATTTTTATCTAGTGAACGATATTTCGACATCTTCTGTGTCTTCAACTGGTTCAAAAAATAAATTTGTCAATCTACTTCATTTTGGTTAATATAGAACACACAAGAGACACAAGATGTCAAAATATAACTTACTAGTTAACGATGCACTCTTCTTTTAATTGTGACTCTATATATTCAGGAGGGGTTACCTCAATCCTTTCCATATTAATAACAATAATAAACCACGAATTGGAGGGTCACCCTAAGGAATGAGCAAGTATCACCGTTGTGCTGCACCTGTAACAGTGTTGCCGAAACCATTCTCCATATCGCCCAAAACATGCCCAATACCTCTACTTTCTGTCTAATAAGGGACAGATATCAACAGCTCACGACAACTGTAAATCAAATGAGATGTGTTCGAGATTTAACAAAAAAGTTTTTTTTATGAGTAAACAACCAGATTTAAAAGCGAAAGTGCTTAAAGAGTTCGAAATAGATAGAAATGAATCTGAGAGATGAAATTCCTATAAATCAGAAATAATGTAGATTTTGTGAGTAAAACCTCATAATCATGGACACGAACTTCAGTTTGAAATATCTTCAGTTTAAAAGAAATTATATAGGAAGCTGTCATTCCAGTTAAGAATGACTATTGGTACTTTTCTGTGATCCAATCATGCAGGAATATCAGAACCAAAGCAGAAAAGTACTTAAACAAACTGAATGAAAGGTAAACCATATGTGAGAAAGCTCAATACTTAAAGAAACCTGTAAAGACACGACATAATTTAAAAGACACATAAAAAAAGCTACAAAATGTATGCTTCAATCTGAGGAAAGTTTGAAAAGGTATCTGAAATAAGGCGCTCAACGTTCTAGTTAATAAAAAACGAACGAAAATAACAGTTCACCTACAAACCAAAATTATGCTTTCAATAGCTAGGTCAATTTAAGAACAGACAGTACATCGACAACAGCAAAAAAGATAGAGAAGAGTAGCGGAGTTGATGGAATAATAATGGAAGCTGTCCAAAATATGGAACACGGCTTCAAGCAATCGTAAGAAACATTACCGGGAAAATAATTACCACAGGTAGCAAAAAGATTAACAAACAATGTGTAGGTAACAATGAATGATAACCTTTTAATTTACTTTTTAAGATACTTAAAGGGGACATACGGACATGAATAATATATAAAAAGTGATGTATAGTAACATAGAGTTTAAATGAGGAAATCCTTTCACAGACTCTTTTACAGACTCATTTTATTCTCTAAAGCTAAAAAAACAATCAGCTAACAGTAAACTTTACAGGAAAAAAAAAAAGAAAAACTGCTTCTGGGAAGACGTCGGACGTTAAATGCAATAATATTGCAATGAATAATTTTACATCTAGAAACACAAATACTGCTAAACCTTACTGGAAAATTTAAGAATAGAAGGCTATACAACGAGAATTATGTCTCTGGGAAAAGATTCGGTTGCCTACTACGTTTTTTAACAATATTACTTACACGTTTATTTTCGGATCTAACAATCATTTGGTTAAGATAAACAGGAAAGTATTACCGAGGCTAAAAAACTTGCGTTAAGCACGTTGCTAGAAAGTGACAATTCATTATATTGAGACAAAATGATTGAGATTAAATACATCCCTGTTAACAAGCATTTTTCTGAGAAGGCATTCTGCCTACTCTTTTTTTCCACCTATTGTTAACTTCACTCACCAACGTGTTAATCATGAGAGATCTTAGATACAATTGCCATAAATGGTCAGTGGACTGCCTTTTCTTTAAGGTGAATCTTATGATGTGTGTTCAAGCATTGCTATAGGAAATACAAATAATACTAAGTGAAATTCGGATTAGACAAATTTATCTAGAGAGATTTTCTGAGAGGAAAATTATGTAAAATAGTTAATATCATACCACGTTAAAAAACAAAATAAATAAATAAATATCGGGATTAACGGGAACGAAAACGAATTGTGTGTCGTTACACTAAAGTAAACGATATTTCTGCATGTGTTTCAAATACGAGAGCAGGGTAAAATAAAATAAAATAAGATAAAATAGAAATAGTAAGGAATGGTAAGAACTTCATTTTAAGGTACTATTATAATACATGTTATTCCAACTTATGGTAAATAAATAAATAAATAAATAAATAAATAAAGTCAAACTCAGGAGAAATTTCAGCAAGTTGCGGTTTACAACGTGTTTCCATTATACTCATTATGGAATACCATGAATTATAATAGCACCTTAAAAAAAAGTTCTTATATTTTTTTCCTATATCTATTATATTATTTCTATTCTATTTTATTTTATTTTACCCTACCCTACTCAATTATTTCAACTTACTTTTCCACTCGTTAGTTTCCTAATATTTGGACTCTCTGAAGAAGTCTTGAGGTTCAACCATTGTCCAATCCCTGTCCAATGTTTGTTCGTTCGTGTATATCACTGACGTGTTGAGGAGGAGTTGGAAGATTTCACTGTCTTATAGTAGAAACGGCTGTAAGAGTTTAGTATTTATACACTCATCTATTATTC
>NC_068982.1:23639081-23639911 GCF_001194135.2 Octopus bimaculoides
GGTATATTATGAGAATTTGTGGAAAGGTATCCCGTAGAAAATCAACAAATTATTAAAGATGGAGAAGAGATGTTAAAATTTCGAAAGAATTTTAATACATGCATACAATCGTTTCGAAAAGTGATATTAAACATGTAAATAAGATGGTAGAATAATTAAAATGAATTAAATTAAATAGAATTAATTGCAAATCACTGTTCTCCTCGGTGCAGGAAGAATACATCAAAAATGTTATTGTTATTACAGAAGACTAGATGGAGTAAATAGCAAATAACATATTCGGATATACATATTTTATTCTTATGAAGAATTAAAGGCACACTAACAAAATGTTGTTGAGTCTAGTTGTGTATAAACTAAAACTGATGTAGATAACGGTTATCTCAAAATATAATAAACATTCCCTCTATATAAAAATAAGTAGGCAATTAATTTACACTCGAAATAAGTCATTTATCATACGGAGTTAAATAGAGATGTCCAATGAGAAAGTATAGGTATGTTTGAATTAGGATATGACTTGACAGTTATAAGTAATATATAAGTAACATAAGGTATGGTGTATATTTAAAGAAATTATATTTAAAAACAGAGATTTTTCGTTCGAGAGTAAAATAAAAACTTTTGAATATAGTTATTTGTTAGGTTACCTGAATGCAAAAACGAAACAACGGCGTTATTAGCTATATATAATTGTAAAAAATTTACGCCAGTAAGGTACCAACGAAATATGAAGAATCTTTGTTAGAAATCGCCCTTCGGAACCCTCCAAAGTAAAGGATGAAATGAAACTCAACCTTTTCTCTCTCTCTCTCTCTCTCTCTCTCTCT
>NC_068982.1:23641265-23641850 GCF_001194135.2 Octopus bimaculoides
TTGATATTCAAATTTCAATGTTGTTGAAAAGATGGTAAAGCTTGATCTAAATTCAATAAAAAATTACATAGCATATATCATGTATTTTATTTTTTGAGAAATTACTGTGGTACATCAAGTGGTGCCATTAATTTTATACAAATGTGCACTGCTCTGCGGTAGCGATAAAACTATATCTCATAGAGTTGCTTTAGATTGCACATACAGAGAATTGCTGAAAAAACAAAGCCACCACCAATTTTCAAATGTTTCTCTCAAAAGTATGTATTAAATATTAATATTGATGCGAAAACCAAAATACAGGGTTCCTTCATATTAAAAACACTGTAGATCTGTGAACTGTGTTTAGAGTGCATAAAAGGAAGAAAAAAAAGAAAGAAAAACAGCAGAACAAAATATACGTATCAAGAGTCCAATAGAGAATAAAGAATAATGAGAAATTGTGAAAGGTAAAGTGTACTAGTGAGATATAAGAATTGATTTGCTTTTCAGCAAATCCTTTTTAACATCTTTCGCCATCCACACACGGAGACAGACACAATTTTTGTGTGTGTAAATATATATATGTATGTATATGTATATATA
>NC_068982.1:23642117-23644058 GCF_001194135.2 Octopus bimaculoides
ACATATATTTATTTTGTCGGGAGGGGGGGTTAGAATAGGAGAACGTTGTTTTTTTGTGGGGGTGAGGTTCCATGAAAATGTAGAAAGATAGATAGTAATATAGGTAGGTAGATAGGTTAGTAGATAGATAGATAGATAGATAGATAGATAGATAGATAGATAGATAGATAGATAGATAGATAGATATCTTTTTATTATAGCCACACATGGCTAAATACAGAAAATGGAGAATAGAGGTAGGTAGACAGAGGGAGAGAGAGAAGGGGGTTCTACTTCCTATTCACCATTCATTTATTTGGTCATTTACCATTGTATTGGAATGGGTTTACAGATGGTAACCTCTTTAAAATAGAAAAATAGGCGTGGTCATTATTGAAAGACCTTTTGATTCCTTTCTTTCATTTACCCCGTCTTCCCTTCTATATTTTCCCCTTTCTTACTTTTTTCTCCTCTTTCCTTCTTTTTTCTTGTTCCTTTCTTCCTTTCTTTTCTCCTCTTTCAGTTATATTCAGAATACAGAATGTACTGTCTCCGCTTTTCTTTCAAACATTCAATTTTGAAGATAATTTTTTTAATGAAAAGTAGTTCCATCGCTTTTCGGTATTGCGAATTGTCTCTTGTACATTTGGAAAAAGGGAAACATTTTGAATTTTCCGCCGCTGCATATTTCCAAATGCTTACTTAATGGAATCTTGCGTAATTCCTCTTGTCCGATATGTGGATTCTTGCACGTTGGCAGGGGGAATTATTTGCTTCGCAAATGTAATTTTCTTTGTAGTTTGAACAAATAACGTAGTATATGATGTTTTGCATTTTGGAGTTATATCTGCATTTACTTTGAAAATAGATCTACTCTTGAATTTTACGTGGGAACCAATTTCTAAGTATTTAAAGTTGTTGCTGTTGTTGCATGTTCCACATCTCCTATCTCCACATTCATTTACTAAGAATTCTGATTCATTCCCCGATTTGAATTCTGTCCTTGTGAGGTGTCTTTTTAAGATCTTTTAGTTGGTGTCTACTATTCCGTAAGGTGTTTTTTTCAATCAAATTTATCATTTTGGTGCTTTGTAGGTGTATAGTTAAGTTCGATTTTATGGCGTGAAAGATACTGGTTCTTCCAGGACTGTGTGTGTTAACACACGGAATTATGTTTTCATTAGCTTTTACCTTAAGTGTCCGTAGTTGGGTGATGTTCAGTTTCATCGCTTTTTCAATTCCCTCATTTATTATTCCTAAGGTGCGAAACAAATAATTCCCCCTGCCAACACACACACACACACACACACACACACACACACACAAACACACACACACACACACACACATTGTAAACGATAAAATTATTCAATGAGGAGCATATAGATAGTCTTAACGTATAGCAGGTGAAGATAAATTTGTTTAAAGAGATGACATTAATGTCAATATGACTGTTTTGAAAGATTCTTCATGCAGTATACAAGAAATCATATTATATGGTTGCATTAATATATTATTTTCAACAGTATACAATACAGTTGAATGTTCTCAAATTAATGCAAAAGATAGCTCATCAGATCACACACATATCATGATTACCCTAATAGTTCAACTGGAAATTTACACACTGAATTCAATCTACTTATAATGCATAGAAACCAGAATTCGACATAATTACATAGATTAGTTTAGTAAGAAGAAAACAAAAAGGGAAAACAGAACGTGGTGTTATTCAGATTTCTTTTTTTATCGTATAAACGCCCCCCCCCCATATATATATATATATACGATTAAAAAGTGCATTTTGTGCAATAATTATGAAATCATATGATATGCAGCTGAGTCTGGATTAAAAGGCTCATTTCGAGAGTTGCATTCCCTCGCGTTCGGTACCATGTGTTCATTATGGTAGTTTTGACTTTAATAGTCCCTCCCAACGTGAGGCATTTATGTATAGTAATG
>NC_068982.1:23645312-23650794 GCF_001194135.2 Octopus bimaculoides
CTGCGATCAGACTCAGTCAAAGGAGTCCGAGTATTTGGCAGCAATAGTTGAAGTCGGTTGTGGGAAGAAATTAAACCGGCTTACAAATTCCCGTTTAATTTACGACATTTATACTCGGGCTGAGATCGAAAAGCACGAGTGCCGGCATCGCCACTGACATACATGTATATACATACATATATACACGTGTGTGTGTGTGTGTGTGTGTGTGTGTGGGTGTGCGTGCGTACGTCCGCGCGCCTACGTCCGCGCGCGTACGTCCGCGCGCGTGTGTGTGATGTCACTCCGGCATAGCTTGAAATCTGAAGATGTGTTTAGGTCCCTGTAGCTTAGCGGTTAGGCAAAGCGAACGATATAATAAGTTCTATGCATGCAAAGAATAAAACCCTTTAATACGGTGCTCCAGCGTTGCCGCTGTCAAGTGACTGAAATAAGTAAAGGATGAAAGGATAAGAGAATATATATGTGTGTGTGTATGTGTGTGTAGGCACATACATATAGACGGAGAACGGTGGGTGCAGTCACTGTTTTATTTAAATAACGTTCTCTCCCTTTTCCCTTTCTTTCTCTCTGTCCGTCTGTCTGTCTGTCTGTCTGTCTCTCTCTCTGTCTCTCTCTCTCTCTCTCTCTCTCTCTCTCTCGATACATACACACACACACACACACACATATATATACACATATTACCAAAGGCTCTCTCTGTAGACAGATGTAAACACATCGTTCTTATTCTCCATATATTCGTAGGAAGTAAAAGCGCGAGATCAGTCAGACTCTCTCGGCATTACTGTCCACGATGCGGCATATATACACAGACACACTGCTACCGCATGTACATTCATTGCATTTCTGATGCAGAAATAAGCTAGTTCTATAGTTTCTGGCATAGTAAAATATAAGTGTGTGTATATATATATATATATATATATATATATATATAACTTTTATAAGTAATATTCTAAAAGAATATATAACTGAGCTTATATTGAGTGCTCAATTATTTTGAGCAAATAAATGTGTATATGTGTATATATGTGTTTTTATATTATTGATAAATTCATAAACTTATCAATAATATACTCAGGAAATGAATATTTAATATTTTGAAATATATATATCCAATATGACATGGTAATATAATAAATTTAAAATTTAAAATATAAATATAAATATGTATAAAAATATGAATGTAGATAAATATACGTGTGAATATAAATGCGTATAAAAATGTATGCGTAATTAAGCATGAATAATGTAAGGTCTAAAATATAAGATATAAAAAAAAACCTAAAATTTAAAGAGTTAAACATCTGACGATCGTTTCGCGGATATTACTATAATCACAAAGTGATTAAAAGATCAGCTTACTATCAGTAATTTCGCTCTTCGGAGATGAATTAAGAACAAATGGTATATATATAATATTAATTAAAACATTAGAAATATTAAAAAATTAAAAATAATAATAAAGTATATACTGTCCATCCTATAAATTGTACAATTAACCTGGGTTCTCATCCCTAATGTATTTTTCGATGTTATTATTATTATTATTATTACTATTGTTCAGATCACTGGTTGGAATCGAACTCGGAATCTTGAGGTTAGTAGCCCATGCTCTTAACCACTACGCCATATGCCCGTGGGAAATTTTGGAGTGAATTTTAAGGCTTATAAATCTAATATTTTTCTATCCTTCCTTAATACCGGTTCCCATATGCTGCTTATATCTGCACTTGGTCTGCTTATGAGGTTGCTGTGTCCTCGTTTAGTTTTCGTTTTTTCTAGTGGTGTTCTCTGTCTATTATTTTAACTTCATGCCACAGGGTGAGGTGGTCTCCATTTTTCCATACATGATCAGCTATACCCGATTTATCAATATCTCCTCGTGTCACAGTTTTGCGATGTTCCTCTGCCCTTCTTTTGAGTGGTAGGCATGTTTCGCCTTTGTATAACCTACCACAGCTCCATGGGATGGAGTACACGCAGTCTTTGCTCATATTCTTTCTTATTGGTGGTTTTACTTGAAGGAGATATTTGCAAAGTGTTGTATTGTACTTGAATACTGTCCTGATGTGATATGGGCCTTTCACATAGCGTAGTCAAAATGTGGGCAGTTTTTTAGCCTCATCCTCTCTCTTCTTTATAATTCGAGTGGATAGTATACTTTTGAGGTAGCTGTTGCTTAACAGATCGTTATTGAGCTTGATCATTTCTTTGTGGTTTGTATCAGAATCGCCGCCTATATTCTTTGCACGATGTTTTAGGCACTGAGAAATCCCTCTCTTTACACTGTATGGATGGTGGGAATTGAAGTTGAAGTATCGGCCAGTAAAGGTCGGCTTGCAGTATATGGATGTTGTGAGTCCATATTTGCTGCGTGTTATTAATACGTTCAGGAACGCCAGCTGATTGTCTTTTTTCCTTTTCCATTGTGAACTGCATGGATGTCTCTATTGAGTTCACATGTTCTAACCGCACTTGGACATCTTCCTGGTGGGGCCAGATATAAAGGTATCCAAGTGCTGTTAGATCATGTGAATTTAATAAAGCCATCCATATAGTTCACAATGGAAAAGGAAAAAGACAATCAGCTGGCATTCTTGGACCTATTAATAGCACGCACCAAGTATGGAAACATACCTTAGGAATGAGAACCCAGAATCGAAATTTCCTCAAGACACCTGATGAAGGCTGGAGGGTATATCAGCCGAAAGGTTGTGTTAACAACAAACAAGATCGGGACAAATATCCGTCAAACGTAAATAATGTATAAAATTCCTCATCGCTTAGATATAGAACTGTAAAAGATACACACCAAACACATACACACATACACACACACACACATACACAGAAGCACACGCATGTGAGTGTGTGTGTGTGTGTGTGTGTGTGTGTATGTGTGTGTGTGTGTGTGTGTGTGTGTCAGTGTCTGAGTGTCTATGTGTATATTAATGTCTGCATGTCGACTAATAAAAACAACTTTATATTAAACTGTTGGATTCGACGTAGAGGAAAGAAAGCATCTCGTATTGCATGTCACCAAACTATGAACATTTATGTTATTAGTCATATACAGGTTTTATTTAAGCCTATATATCAAAGTAAGCAGTTGAGATGGGTTGCCATTTCCAGCTATTTACACCGGAATCGGCAACGATGAAATTTGTGATTGAAATTTCCTAGTTGTCAGTTAATCTTGCACATTTTACTCATTGAAATTTCGTTTACTTCATTTTGCTTCCTTGTTATCTAACGTTCAATGATTTGCGCTAATTGATTTTAAAGCTGGTTGACGTATTTAGCTGATAGGTTAACTAAGAATATCCCTTAAACAAACTGAAATTCAACAAAATCATTAGTCCGTTACTATATCTGTTCACATGATATTGAATTTGCGATCGCCAATACATATACATACATATGTATGTGTGTGTGTGTGTGTGTATGTATGTGTGTGTGTGTGTCTAAGTATATGTGCGCGTTTATATGTAGTAAGGGATGTGATGGAAAAACGATAGAAAAAATACACCCTCCGATGCATCCCTCTTACACACACGACATATATATTTTACAGGGTTTAGAAAAAGTGACGGAACGCTGCAGTAAGTGTGTGAATAAAATCATAATTTGACTCATCTGCCTGTATTTTCTATTACACAAAGCCATGGAATTTTCAGTTCCCTTTCGTGTATATTTATATAGCACACACACCCACACCCACATACACACACGCACGCACGCACGCACACAGACATACAGACACACACACACACACACACACACGCACACACACGGACAGAGAGACACACACGCGCGCGCGCACGCACGCACACAGACAGGCACACACACACACACACACACACACACGCACGCACACAGACAGAGAGAGAGACACACACACACGCACACACACACACTCATGCCTATAGAGAATGATATAATGTTAGAAAACGTGAAACATGAAATTTTAAACTTCATATTTCAGCAGCATAAATGATGGCACTTTTAAAATATGTTTCAAAATGCACGTTGTTCATCTTTGGATATTCTCTTGGTTTAGCTTTGCTGACAAAGATTAGGAATCTCTGCATGCTCGTGTGTGGCTGATAAGGCCGGTGTGGGATTTGACATATCCGATTGCAATGAGGTATGATTGTTCAAGTTCTGATGATGAATCTCACAGAGGTACTGCGGGAGATCTCAAGCATCCCTGATGGTATGGACCCGAGCAGCACGGTCAGCTGTTAGAGTGGTCAACCCACGATAATCACGAAAGTCACAAACGCCAAGGGACTTCTTCAGGCAGTCCTTATAACGCTTCTTTGGTTCTCACCCCCTGTTGCAGTGGCCAGTGGTGAGCTCACTGTACATGATGATCTTGGTTAGGCGGTCGTCTTTCATCCTGTCAACGTGTCTTGCTCAACGTAGTTGTGTCTCAAGTAAAATGGCTTCCATGCAGTTAACCCTTGCTCGCTTGAAGACTTCTGTATTGGTGATGCAGTCGCACCAGTTGATATGGAGAATGGTACGAAGGCAGCGTTGGTGCAAACGTTCAAGGAGCCGGAGATAACAGCGGTAGGGGACGCAGGACTCAGGGCCATATAGGAGCGTCGTGAGGACGACGGCCGTGTCGACTCTGACTTTTGTGCAGATCTTAATATGCTTATTATTCTACACACGCTTGTGTACTACTTACATATCAACTTATCGTACTGTTTACCACACACGATGGTACTATTTACCAAATGGTACTAATTACCACATGTTACTATTAACCACATGGTTATATTTACATACCAACTTATGGTACTATTTACCACACGCTTATAGTGCTATCTACATATCACCTAATAATACACCTGATAACCTTCTACTATGAAGTCGAGTGAAACTCCTTCTGTTTAAACAATAATGGTTCAAACATATATAATCTCTATGATCTGCTATATTCTGTTATATATTCATCCACATAGGAATTTGTTTGGGAAATAACTGACTGATCATTTGAATTCACTAATTATTACCATTAAGAGAGTTGATATTCAATATACAATGCTGCTCACGAAGGATAGACTCCACATACAACTCCTTAAGGAGGGGACATTTATTATTTATATAGCATTGCACTGCGGCCTAGTTCACATATTCACAATGGCGTTATATTAAATATAATAACAACTCAATTGTAGATGTTACTGTGAATCATCACAAGAAACTTGTTTTAAAATTGTATTACCTAAACAAGGTTTTATGTTTCCCTAGCGACAGCTTGCAAAAGTAATTAACATATATATACATATATATGTGCGTTTGTCTGTTAGTATGTGTGTTTGCGTGTGCGAATGTGTGCAAGTGTGTGGGTGTAATTCAATGTGTGAATGTGTGCGACCAAATGTGGGTGTACGTGTATGCTTGCGTGCCTCTGTGAGCGAGAGAGAGAGAGAGAGAGAGAGAGAGAGAGATAGAGAGAGAGAGA
>NC_068982.1:23650804-23655426 GCF_001194135.2 Octopus bimaculoides
AGAGAGAGAGAGAGATAGAGAGAGAGAGAGAGAGAGGGAGAGAGAGAGAGAGAAAGAGAGAGTATGTGTGTGTGTATTTGTGTGTGTGTTCGTGTGTGTGTATTGTCCAAGCGAAAGAGCTTGGTCTGAGAATGTGACCTGAAATAGAATCCTAAATAATTAGAAATCATGATTGTGTGTTGAAGTAAATTATCCACAATTTCCTCTCAAGCACATTCACCAATGGAAACAAGATCTACATTAAATAGACCTCGTTGTCTCTTGTGTAATAAATCTAATTTCAAACTCGTGGCTAGTTATTTTAGAAAACAATATCTCCTGGATACAATTCGAATTCACTTAGACAACTTTCCAGGAAATGTGCTGATTAGCATAAAAAACACACATTCCAGAATAATTATTATAAATCTTATAATCGCGATCAATAACATGATCGATACAACTCTTCCGTGTGTTTCTATGAAGAAGCTGAAATGTCATTTATTAATCAAACTTTGTTCGCCATTGAAGTCTTGAGAAGTAACTGACCAGATTTCTATAGGGCCTGTCTGGACGTCAAGTTCACAAAGTAAAATAAATTACTAAAGTCGAATGTGTATTTGGAATAAAAAAAAAAGAGTAAAAATCAAAATAGAATAGGATAAGACAGAATTTTTTAATGTCTATTTAGTGTTTTATTCGTTTAATGGTCCTGATATCGTTTCTTTAAATAACTTTGCATTAAATAAACAAATAAACAAATAAATAAATACGCCACACCAGAATATTGAATATTTAAATTACTCTACAGAATTAATGAAGCTTAGAACAACTGGAACTAAGGTCGTTTTTTATTAAATAAATCTCGTCAAAGATTCAGTAATAAATCTGTGCAATTTGGAGTCTTCTATAGTCTCTTAAATGGCTAAGATAATAACTGTGCCACAAAATTTCGAATTATCTAAAACTATGTGATTTTTTTTTAAACAACGGCATTAAATGTACTTTATTTAATAAATTCGTTTATATATTTTATTAAAAATAAAACATATTTCATGTTACAATGTAGAATATTTTTCTTTTATGCATAATGAGATAACATGAAGTACGAAAGTATCATAACTGTACTTCGAGTAGAACATATATGATTGTAAGAAATGTAACAGTTACATGTAATTCCTTGTCTTGGCTTTTAAATATATGATTCGTGTACCTACTTCTCCTCAGCCATCTTTAGGTAAATGAAGTAACAAAATTCATACTCAGAGTACTAGTTTTAGGTACTTGGGATATACATCGTGTCTAATTTTCACAACATCGATGTAAAAATAAAGACAGATATTAATGTCTGCCTTTGTTCTATAATCCGAACTTCTTTTAAAAGTATTGCCCGCGAGCCGGCAGAATCTTTAACAAACCAGGTAAAATGAAAAGCGGCATTTCTGAGCTCAAATTCCGCCGAAGTGGACATTGCCTTTTATCCTTTCGGGATGGATAAAATAAGTAGCAGTTGAGTACCGTGTCCGAAGTAATGCACTTCTGTCTTGCCCCACCCACCAAATCTACTGGCCTTGTACCAAAATGTGAAATCAACATTTTCGGGGTAAGTGTAACTAATTGCAATATTTGGCTCATAGCATCGATGTTCTTAGTTCGCTGGTTATTACGTCTATTAGACGTGATAGACGAGGTGTTTTCTTTACTCTACGCCTCCTTACTCAAGGAGGTAGATTGCAGTTCGAAAGAACAGCATGTCTATAGTTGCAGTTTTCCCTGAGCCGAAGCGCATTGAAAATATAACATTTACTGCAAACTGAGATTGGCTAATGCCTTTACACATATACATGCGCACACACATACACAAGCATACATACACATACGTGTGTATGTATGTATGTATTAATAATTAAATGAATAGGTAATGCTAAAGTAAACACCAGACTGAAAATGACTGGTCGATAAGATCTATGTGGTGTCACCATATGGTGATAATTCATTTATTAAAATCATTAAAAGTGCATGATAACTCAATATGAAACTATCAAAGGCCACAGTATTTCTCACTGCTAAACGAGCCAATAAACCAATATATTTTAATATCATGCCGCTTCTTTTTTTAAAAATTTAATATCTAAAATATAAATTTCCATATATATGTGTTCCCAGAATTCAAATTCGGTATAAAATTTCTATACGGTTCCTGAAGAACCTGATTCTGTGTGCAGAATTCGATATATCGGACTAAATCTGAGGTAATACACGAGCTCTTTTTTGTATTGTCCTATTACTTTCATTTATATTTTAATGGTAATCAACTATCCAGACATATTTTTAATCATGGCTTGAAAAGTGGGTACCAGTATGGTGATGAAACGAGTAAATTCCAATCGAAAATAGAATGTGTGAAAGAGCTGGAGATTGGTTTTTCGGTGACGAGTACTTAAGAAAATTTGGTGTTAGATAGCGAATATAACCAAAGATACACTAAGTGAAATTCATTCTCATTACACTTTGTTTAAGATATATTGTTGATGCTTACTCAAAATTAAAATATTAGAGAAAATTATCATATGAGAATTGAGAACGAAATGACTTAATGGCGGCATCAGTAATTAATGCTTTGATTTAAATCACAATACATGACCCTCGAAGGCACGTGTTAACAAAACAAATAAGCACTGGATGAATTTCTCACTGGGGACTTGATGAGTGAAGGTGGAGAATCTTTGCTTCAAAACTCAAATTTATAGTTATGAGAATCATTTCTAATCATCATTCCATACGGTAACTCAACAACAAATTATTTAACACAACAGAAGCATATTATTCAGTAAGGAAGCAACTACATAGGAAGACTCATGAACAGTATAAACCTCAACAATTCCATCCATTCTTCAAGGCCGTTCATTCATCCGATCCTTGCAGTTGTTAAATCCATTGGCAATATTGGTGACCATCAAGACAATGAGCTGCCAGAATCGATAGCACAGCGGGCTAAATGCTAAGCGGTATTTTGTCCGTCTTTACGTTCTCAGTTTAAATTACGCCACGGTCTACATTTCTTTTCACTCTTTCGAAGTAGATAAAATAAGTACCAGTTAAGCACTGGAGTCGATGTAATCGACTTACGCCCTTCCCCGAAATTGCTGGCCGTGTGCCAAAGTTTGAAATCACTAATGGTGACAATATTTTTGATGAGTAACAAAAAAAAACAAGAAGCATTAGAATAACACATCTTGAGGTAAGCAAAAGAACAAGTTCTTACATTTACCTTTACATTGCCTCTTATTTACTGGGCACTTACCTGTGACTTTCCGGTCGGAATGTGTGAACATATGTGTGAACATATGTGTGAACATATTTACATTTTACGGAATACACATGTACACATATATATAAGTGTGTGTGTGTGTGTGTGTGTGTGTGTGTGTGTGTGTGTGTGTGTGTGAAGGCGCATGACTCAGTGGTTAGAGCGTCGAGGTTACGATCGTGAGTTTGTGAGTTCAAATCCCGGACCGGGCTGCGTGTTGTGTTCTTGAGCAAGGCACTTTATTTCACGCTGCTCCTCTTCACTCAGCTATAGAAATGAGTTGCGACGTCACAGGTGCCAAGCTGTTTCGGCCTTTGCCTTTCCCTTGGATAACACTGGTGGTGTGGAGAGGGGAGGCCGGTATGCATGGGCGACTGCTGGTCTTTCATAAACGACCTTGCCCGAACGTGTGCCTGGGAGGGTAACTTTCTAGGCACAAGAAATACGAAACCCTTCTACTATTAATTAATACCATTACCCTAAATGCCACTGCAAAGTTCCTGACATACATCCAACAGAAGTATACCAAAACTGCGAATGACAGCAGTATGCTGGTATTCTACTCAATCGACTTGTACCTATTTATTATTATTATTATTATTATTATTATTATTATTATTATTATTATTATTATTATTATTATTATTATTATTATTAGTTTTATTATTAGTTTTATTATTAGTTTTATTTTTATAACGTGCTTTCACTTCACTACCGAGCGCAGCTCTGTTTGCCTTGGGTATGTTCTGTGGTTTGCTGTGATGCTCTTATGGTTACTGTATTGAAGGTGTTTTGCGTAGGATGTGTGCAGTGCCCAGTAGAGCAATTTTCTGTATGTTATATATATTTGTAAGTCCTGGTGTTTTTGTTATGTATTTGTCTGAATATTTTTTTATTATACCTAAGGCGCCTACTATGATAGGAATTGTTTCTGTTTTTAGATTCCACTTTCGAGTTACCTCTATTTGAAAGTTTCTCCAGTTGTTTGAGGGAAACGTTGTCATCTGCTGGTATTGATACATCAATTAGAAAACATTTTTTTCCTTCATGATCTTTGACAACTATATATGGTCTATTGGCCTTAATTTCTCTATCTGTGTGTATTGGCATATCCCAGAGTATGGTTGCTTTCTCGTTTTCTGTGACCTTTTCTGCCTTGTGTTTCTACCATCTTTTTTCTGTTCCTATTCCATAGTGTTGGCATAGCTTCCAGTGTATTAGTATTATTATTATTATTATTATTATTATTATTATTATTATTATTATTATTATTATTATTATTATTATTATTATTATTATTATTATTATTATTATTATTATTATTATTATTATT
>NC_068982.1:23655550-23658642 GCF_001194135.2 Octopus bimaculoides
ATATACATATATATTTACATGTAAATGCATATATATATATATATATGTGTGTGTGTGTGTGTGTGTGTGTGTGTGTAAGTATGTATTGTGTGTGATGTTACTTGTGGGCTAAATGTTGACATTTATTGGGAAAACTGAATTTGGTTTTAGCTTAGTGTTTAGGGAAAGGTTTCTGGTGTATAATTGATCAAGAATTCATGATACGACTAAATAACCTAACATTTCTTTACTGAAATGTCTAGGTTCGGTAAGGAAATGTTTGACCTTGTATGTAAATAGTATCCATTATAGCGAATTTTTCAGTAGACATTACTTCCTGAATCAATGCTAACGTCTTGTAGTTATACTTTTGTAAATTATTGGTTATTCTATAATCTGATTCCAACTCCATTTCGCCAAGTGTTAAATAAATTTCTAGGAATTCTTTCCTACTTTTCGATGCCGCTAAGAGAGGAAATGATCTTGAGTATATTGAAACGGATAATTAACTCACTAACTCTCGTTTGGATTATCTGAATTTCTGAAGCCGGCTGCAGTATATTTTGACAGTTGTAAAGTTTGTTAAACTTTGAAAGAAGATTGCTGCTTTAATGACATAATATTCCGGTTCCATTACTTAAATTTTGAGGACGTTGTAATAAAGGTTTTCGACAATAAAAATACTGGTAAATCATTATTTTGGCAAAAGCAGCCTTATCGAATATTCGTTTGACCATGATTTCTTGAAACGTTCAGTCAATTGTAATCGATAAGGTTTTAAAAAACATATAGGCCGAAGGTTTTAGTTTGGTAGGCTCCATAGTATTGTTAATGGTGCTGTTCATATGTAAACTCATAATTAATATAACTTCTTTTGAATACGAACTCAATTATAAGGTATATTAAATTTTATATAAAGTAGCTTTCAATGTTCTATACATATATAATAAAAAATATCTAACAAGTAATCTAATTGGTTCGATTTGATGCAGAATAGACCATTAAATCCAAATTAAGCTGACAATTTGATTACAAAGCAATACACTCAAATGATTATACACGAAATATTTCAAGCTTTAGATGTTGATAAACCATGTGACACAAATAGGTTTTTGAATCGAACACATACAAACATAATCATTTCTAAAGAAAGTATTCCTATATAAAACATTGGTCTCTGCGTAATATTTATGGAAAATCAGGAGAGAATATGAATTAAGATAGAAACAAATATTTATCTGAAGAATCAAATGTAATATAATGAAACATTTCGATTATGTATATATAGATAGAAAACATAAATATATACAAAAATTTATATGCAAGCACACGATGGTGGAGTGCTTGGCGCAAAAATAGAGAACTATTTGAACTCTAAGAATATGTTTAAATATATCAATATGCAAATAGCATGTATATGTGTATGGTGTATGCATTTGCGGGCGAGCGTATAAAGAGAAAGTTAAGTAGATAGATACATGGACGCACACACACAAGCGCGCTCGCACACACACACATACATGCATACATACATAAATGCATACATATATATATATACATATATACATATAAATATATATATATATCTATATATATATATCTATATATATATATGTATGTGTGCGCGCGTGCGTATGTATGTATGCGTGCATGTATCTATCTACCTAACTTTCTCTCTCTCTTTCTCTCTCTCTCTTTCTCTCTCTCTGTATATATATATATATATATATATATATATATATATATATATATATATATATATATTTCCACGCAAATATACCACAAATTCACTGGGGCATTTTATTCCATTATATGTAAATTAGAAGGAAATATTTTGCGTGGCATGGAAGAGTAAGGGAGATTAAGACCGGTTTCTTTGGCAACGAATTGTATCATGTTTTAGGGCGTATTATTAGTGATTCCCATCTTTTCAATATACCTCCACGGATGACATATATGTTAGAAATTATTGTTGTATTGTATCGACTTTCTAATTTGGGAGAATGTGATATAACTCAACCCCTGCCACGATGGAATACTGAAGCTGAATGTTTCTGGCATGTTACCAAGTGATTCACCGATTTGGAATCTATTCAAATTTGTCTTTTTCTTCAATTCTCCGCTGTTATTGTTTTAACAAAATATAGTACAAGTCAATATATTTGGGAACATTTATGCAGATATATATTTCAATTTTCTTGGTCACAATCTTAGTTTTGGTTTTGTCAAAACACAGAATATACTTTATTCGTTTTAATCAACGAAATAATTAATTGTATTAGCTTGAATTCATTATGGTTGTAGACGTAGAATTCACTATTACAAAAGTATTAAACCATTATATAATACATAGTATATTCGAATTAACTTCTGCCTTCTACTCGTGTTTCTGAGCAGTTCAATGAGTTCTATATATATGTAAACGTATACTTGGGGGAAGAAAATAACAATGTCTCAAAACCAGTGTCTCAGAACTAATGTCTCAGTACTATGTGCGAATTTACGATATAGCTACGTTGTCATTAATATACATCATAGAATAGCATTTGATTTTAAATGAAAACACATCACTATACGATGCCGAAAGAGCGTTTGAGGAGTTTATATTATAACACATCTACAGCAAATAAATATATTTAAGTCAATGGCTTATATCATGTTCCATCTGCATATCGACAGATTATGTAGCGCATACATTACTGTCCAGTTAGTAGTAACGTGTGCGATGTGAAACCACAACTGAATGACGAACGCACATTACCAAGCCATTCTTACGCACATTTCCCCGCATTCAGCCTTGTGCCAAAAGGAGAACACATTTAGAAGGGTTTGTAGACATTTGACATCTACTTCTAAAGGATTAGTGTTGTCCATCCAACACCCTTAATTATAATAATATATTCATAATTATACACTTAGATATTAATTTTACCAATATGGTGGTTTTTATACGCTGGCCACTGATATAATCATTTTAACGACTATATCTTCAATTTATACAAACACACACATATGTATACACGCAAGCACACATACACACACAGACACACATGTATACACGTATGCACGTACACACACACACACACACACATATATATATATATATATATATA
>NC_068982.1:23658904-23663160 GCF_001194135.2 Octopus bimaculoides
ATATATATATATATATATATATATATATATATATACATGCGTGTCTGTGTTCGCGACACACGTAAAATTAATATAAACAGCAGTTTGCAATGTTTCACCAAAATGGACAATTAAAATTGTCACGAAATATGACTATGGTGCTATAAAACATCAACACTGCTGTAAATCAGTGCTAAAAATGCTCTTATGCTATAATCAACGTACATATATATAGATATATACACTAACTTGGACTTTAATGATCCTAAAAGTGCCATCTAGCATTATTTATACTGACCTGAGTTTCGGCAATGCCTGTTTGCCTCTTCTGGAAGGACTGGCTCGTACTCCAGCTCTTTCTGGACTCACTTCTTTTTTAGTGTATATGCTTTCATCATTGAAATCTATAGATAATTCAGTGATTCGCTATATATATACTTCTATTAAACCTTGACTTCTAATTTTCTTTCAATCCGATGTTGCACAAAATGGAAGATGCTTTCTCATATAATTCAGACCTGTATATACCACATGCAGTCCCAACTAGAAATAATTCCTGATAGAGTCTGTCTATGTGATTCATTCAACCTCATTTTTTTACACGTATAAATTTATGAAATCTCGGAGAAATCGTAACCATATTCTACTCTGTCGGTCTTTGGAGCCATATAGTTTGTCGCCTCACTGTTTCAATATATATGAAATATATAAGATATATAATAAATAAATATGTAAAATTTAGTTATAAAGTATATTATTTATCGAAGTAGAAAAATGTCGAAACTTTGACAGACTTACCAAGATTACTGATTGATACAAGTAATTCACGTATTCCAAACTTTTATTTTTATTATATCGTGCCAAAAGAACAGATGAAAAATATTTCCAGTAACACTGATGTGTATGATAGATGGAAGTTTTGTGACATAGATAAATAGCAAAATTGTCTCAGAGAAAAGAACTGAAATGATAAGGAAATCGACAGAAGACAGATATTGTAAAACAAAGTCTGCCAGAAATAGAGTAAGACACACAGTCGAGACATGCGCATTCAACAAACCATTCTAAAGATTAAAAGCGTACTGCAATATGATTTCAGATACGATTTTTCTGAAGAAAAATATAATTGCATCCTAGACGTTAGTTATATTATTGTTTATGTTTTTACACTTATTTTATTTTCCATATCGTCATTTTCTCCCTTATCTCCTATTTCTTTTTAATATACACCATAATCATCATCACAACAATACCATCATCGTCGTCGTCATCATCATCATCTTCATCATCATCATCATCATCATCATCATCACTGCTATGAACATCGTCTTCGTTCTCTTCATAGTCGTCATCATCCATGCTATAACACTATGATTATGATTGTATCTTTAAGCAACGAGGCGAATCACTGTTATTGCGTAACTAAAAATATGAGAAAAACCTCTTACGTTTCCAAGCAATCTACTAAAAATATCAGTCAGACATTCCTCAAAAAACATTCAATAACGCAGTTTTAGTTTACGCTATGTCTAAAAAAATTCTGTGATATTCTGCGTATAAACCCGCTATATCTTAATTGATATGACTGCAAACCCCCCCCCCCCACAAAAAAAAATCAACAACTAATTGACTGAAGCAATTCATAAAATTAGAGAAACTCTTGACATAACTTAATCAACAAAACCGTTCATGGAGCAGACGATAGGAAGGACGGCCAAATCATATAATATACTCGTGAAGTATGGTTGGAAATATGCTCAAGAGGGTATAATCTAGAAGTAAAGTTGTTACATTCTTGTCCAATTTATATATGTACAGTACCAAGCAGCACCAGTAACATTGCATGTCAATAACATAGGAAGTTTTGAATGAATAACCATTTTCGTAATGTACATATCTGACCATATTCCAAATGAATTGTTATTGACCGAGATACAGATATTAATTGTTTCCTCTATACGTGGTTTCTATTTTATCAAAAGTAATATTTTAGATATTTTGGAACGAACTTCCTGTAGGAATCATACCGTTAGAAAAACATCGTTTGGAAAAGACAAGAAACATATAATCAAAGATGAAACATGTGCTGATTATATTTATAAAGTTGCTGCTTGCGTTGCATTTTCGTGTGTCTGCTTGTGCTGTTGTCTCTTTTAACTTTACTGTATATAAGACCCATGCATTGACATATTTGGCTATTCTTTCTATTTTAAATTATATCAAATTGACGGGGGGGGGGGCCTCGTTGACTGTTTTTTTGCAAATGGTTTATTGCGTATGCGATCACAAATAACGAATTAAAGGGATTTTTGTATCCAGTGTGGGCATTGGTGTCCTCCCTCATACGTCGACAGAAACATATTATGTGTGGGTGTGCGTGTGTGAGCGTCCGTGTATGCATGTGTGTGGGGTTTGTGTGGAGTATGTGACGGTGTTCGTGTGGCTATGCAACATAGTGAAGTTACTGGTATCGTGTTTATTATCCGGTTTGGATAGTTTCAATAACAGATCGATTAAATAAATTATTTAAACACCATCAATCAATATAAATTATGATTATATAGTTAGATGCGCTATTGAGTGTAACTGAATTCTGTCATTGCATCCTGATAGTGAAAACGATGAAATACAGTTGTTGCTATCATTTTTGTCTGATTTCTTTCCATAATTCTATTTCGAGAACACTTTTAGAATGGGAGTAAATACTCGATTGAGCATTATATATTTGTCTTGTCGTTTCACATTGCAGTTTTTTTTTCCCATTTCTTCTTTTTATCTGGTTCTGTTTGAAGTAGAATCGTTTTTTTTTATTGTATTCGTTTACATTTCATGCTGTTTTTATATTACATTATACTATTACAATATTTTGATTATGATTGGATTGTTGGTCTATTCAATTTAATGCAAAATTAATCATTCCTTTCACGTGTACATTTTTCTTACCTATATCCTACTATTCGTTTGGTGCATAATTATTGCGGCTTTTTTTCGACAGATTTTACTTAAAACCAATAACAATATTTAGCAAACACAACTTTATATAGTCCTAAATATAACTTTATATAGCCCTGAACATAACTTCTTTGTACTCTACATTGCTATATACATGCAATGATCTTCTCTACCGTTATGTCTCTCTATCCGCCTGCCTGACCCTCTGTTTATTTATGTTTGCATCTCTGACTTGCTGTCACTCTCTGTATCGGTCTATACCTCTCTCACCCTGATACGAAAAGGAATGCATTATATTGTTCTTAAGCACATTTATATTGCAACGGTCCATGTCTATAAAATTTACTGGGCATCAACTAAAATTAAGGTGCTAAGTAAATGACTAGAAAATTGAAAACCATTTCAATTATTTGGCACTTCAATTTTTATTTCTTCCTAATAACGAAGAGTAGTTACAAACTAACTGATAACCAAAACACATTTCTTTATTTATTGATATTTCATTCAATCGTCGATGTTTGCAGAGGTAATCCGCAATAACGACTTCAATTTTATACATTTCCGAAATACATTTTATATTCATTGAAATCAATATATTTTTATCGTCAAAACTTTATACGAAATTACCAGATAATTTACTTACATGTTGCATTAAAGAATATTCATAATCCCAGTAAACGGATTGCTGAAAGCGAGGTGCTGTTATAGTGCTTGCAATTCATTTAGAAAAATGCTGTTTGAAATCCATGAAAACGATATTTAAATTAGATATTTTTGTCTAATTCCTTACCATTAACCGGCATCGATTGGCAATATAAATGTGTTGATTTCAGAGAAAAAACGCTAGTTCTATTCTATTTGTATTTATTTCTTTTTACAGTGAAATGGATGTTTTATACAAAATCTAAAATTTCAGAAGAATTGTAGACATTAAATCCTTTCCTTTACTTGAAGTTTCCTTTTGAACCAGATCCTTCGGATCACTTCGTAGTGAATAGCATTACCGATGGTGCATAATGAGTGAATGCGTGTGTGTAGGATTGTATATTAAGAAATAATTAATTGTGTCACAGTATTAACGACTCGAGATATCACATATACCATATCTGTTATTGATGTGGATTTCGCATGGAATCTGTTGATTACCATCACGCCATTAAACATGCCATTGGTACGGTGGTTGTCTATACTAATAACATGTTAATATGCATATACATATGTATGTATAAATATATATACATTTATTATATATCATATATATGTATATGTATATGGCATATAATATCTAAATATATGTATATATATGTATATATATATATATATAT
>NC_068982.1:23666053-23673336 GCF_001194135.2 Octopus bimaculoides
TATATATATATGATCTTTGCAGTTCCGCACGAACAATGAAGTGTATAAATACGATAGCAATCACTTTTCGAATTTCTTTATGACTAATGCATCTTCAAACATGAGTATATGAATTAAAGAAAAAGTAATGAAAATATGACACATAATTAATAAATGTAGAAAATAAACGTAATGATATATCGTTTAAAAATACTGATCTCTTGTCAAAAAAATTTAATGTGTTTTTAGATCAATGTATTCTATTTAAGAATCTTCTGATTAATATATTTTATATGTAGAAAAATGCAGTTTCATGCTAGACTTCATATCTCTTTCTACTTGTATCAAATTGTTTTTTGAGACACGTTCGAATATTTCTAAGTTTTCTTATAGTTGTATTCAAAATATAGTCTCAAATAAATACATGCTATAAAATACATAACTCCACGACGAGGGTGGCATGCTGAACTCGTTGAAATGATATTATTTGTAATATCAAGGTCTCAAAAATCATCATTTTGTTGAACTGAGAAAAATTTTAAAAACTTCAGCAGAAACAAATGGCCGTTCAGAAAGAGGAGATAGAGGTACGCCTTTGGTTAAATGAATGTTCAAAACCATTGAGATTCCCTCGTATAAATGAAACATACACAACGATTTTCATTGTACGATACGATGAAGGCGCGGGGAAAAGTTTGATTTGCCACAATAGATAATTTTCATTACCATGAAACGCATTAGATTGGAACCTGTTAATGTGCTCCAGGAAAACCACCTCTGTATTTTCTGTCACTTTATCCAGCAAAACAAAATCGTATTCTAATTTCTTTATAAAATGATATGGCATATTCCAATTTCAAAAGAATTAGACAACCATATCTAAAATGTTGAATAACGTAGTTTTATTCACTGTCTGGAATTATTAGTCACATGGCGTATATGAATTTAATTCCAGGACACAGCCAGATGTAGCTTAATATGATCATCAGATAAGTTAAGTCACGCCCACTTGAAATTGCAATATATCTATAAATAATGCTGATGGTTCTTCTCACTTCGATGTAAATATATATGAAAAAATAACATCTTGGGGCTCTATATTCAGTATCGTCTCTCGGCCTTTATTACCTTGTATATATGCCGATTATGCCTATTACCATTGAGTATATTGATTTACTTATATAATACTATATGTTTATAAAGAATACACTATATCTGAATCAACATACGATCAAGCAAATTAATCTATTGCAACACTGGTTTATGAATTCCATCTTTTCTATGCTTTCACACAACATTATATTCATGTACTCCGAATGTCTTATATTCCAAGGAAATGGGAGTAACTATACGCTGTGATTCAACATTTAAGATATGTCAGTCCACTTATTTTCAACCCAAATATAACACACTATTTTATGAAAAAACTATAATACGGTTATGATTTTGTGAATAAACTACCATATTAATCAATTTTCTATATCGCAAAACATTACAATCAACAACCAAAATAAAATCTCTTCTTTATTTACAACTTCCATTTTTTGTCACAAACAGAAATCAAAGCTATATGTGATATAATGAGTTTATGCATTGTGATAGAAGCCAATCTATTAAATACACCAGTGAACTGCAAGAGCTTATACGTGACAATGAAATTTACAGGTAGGATACATAGTGAAAATATTCCTATATGTGGAATTCGAATTAAAGACCGACAAGTTACTAGTGGTAAACAATGGCCTCTAAATTTTTAATCTTAAAAAAGGAAATGTGCTTCAAATATCTGGATCACAATGAAAATTCGCCCATATATTCTTTCTATGACAATTCAGTTTGAGAGACAGGTTTCATTATTTACACCAAATACATGTTTGGAAATAGTCTCGGACTGTAAACAAGCGAAGCGCATGTTATCTATACGTATAGTACAATGTTCATTAACGTAAGTTTTACGTCTCTATTTTACCAGTTTTCAACGAAGTGAATCAAACGAATGAAAGTTAAATGCATTGGCTACGAAGGACATATCGATGTTTAAGCAATTTGTCCGACACACTCCCAGTTCAGTTAACTGTGACTTCACTTTTAATGATGTTACTAAGTTTGAAACATTGCCAAATTTCAAACAAATTACAGCCAAAGACAACAAACCTAATTGCAAGCCTGAAAATAAAGAATTGCAAATAAATTATATAACAGAAAATTTGATAAGAAATAAAAAAAGACAACTTTGAAAATATCGTTTCGTAGTTGTCACTTTATATAAATTATATTTGTTATAAGTATAGAATAGTTTTATTCAGTTAATCAATAGACAATTGGCTTTACACATTTAGATAGTTTTCCGTTTCTATTTTTAATAATTGAGTTATTAATTCAGTAGACATGTGCCATGTATACAATTTAGATTCTCTATTTAACTGGCGATAGGAAGTAAATTTCATAAAACATACTCAAATAATTCCATCTTACAAACATCGCTAATTGCCTTTTAAACGAGATGAATATGATACATTTCATTCCCTCTATATTGAATATACTGCCCTCCAAATACAAGCAAATTCCTCAATGTACCTTTTAAGAAATAACAGCAGTACATTCAAACGTCGTAATGATTCTTTATAAAGATTTAATGTGAGGACTTAATGAGTGGTTCGAGATAACCACAATTCCGTATTACATCGAATTTATTGCGCACTTCAAGACAGATAGGGAAATACTCTACTTATTTTTTTCTGAGATAAATACAATACTTTAGACATGAAAAACAGAAAATATGGATCTAAACAGCATTAAGCCAATAACAGATTATATAAACTCTGTCTGGACTTCCAATTTGTTTTGTATATACTAAAAAACCGCCCAGTTCCTATAACCAAGGACGCCATCCAGACATTGTGCTTACATGGCTTTCACACGAAAAGACATAGTAAATGTGAATGATTAACCGACATTTTAGAAAACAAATATTGTAACCCTAAGACTGAGTGAAATTAGACATGAAATCGCAATTAAAGCAACAAACAAATTTACGCTAATAAGACCCTGTTACACCATAACTCTCAAATCGCACGAAATGTTTAAGTAAACATCACACTTATATAGACATCTAAACAACAACAGCACTATAGCAATAATAATATTTGCAGCTCCAGACACCGATCTGATGTATTGCACAAACAATAACAATTCACATATTATGATTATCTCTCTTCCACAGGGATAAAAAATTAATATGCATTAATACATTAGATTTTGAGAGCGTAAAATATGCTATTATAGCCATGCTGCAAGTGCAACCGATTATACAGAGCATACCAGAATTCGGAGTACGGCTCTTCAGTTCGCCTATGTATAATATCTGAAGTAAGATATTATGGATCAGATCTGTTCTGTTAAACAACAATCACAGCTTGTATTTCCTGCTATGATGGATCAGAACGGATCAGGAGCTAATAAAAAAAAATTTAAAAAACAAAACAATAACCAAATATCATGTGTGTGGCAAATATTTTAGATAAGATAACGAACATACTGCAAGTAACTTGTGTTTGCGTCATGCTTTCTATTTTCAGTTCAGTAATTCTTCTTACATGATTAATGCCTTCTGGAAATGTGTGAATGACAGAGCTTCCTGAATATGTCTAGTTTCGCAGAGTCAAGCAATTAAATCTATTTCATTTCAAAATAAATAAAGTATTTATCTTAACTCAATATTGTAAATTCTATTGCATTGTTTCCTTTATGTCATTTAAAAATACGCATAATTGCATTAAGAAAAGTATTTTTTCCCCACAAAAAATTAGTGAAACACAAAAAAAAAAAACAGAAAGCAATTCAAAGAACTTACAATAGAGTAAAATGAATACCAACAACATTTAAACAGAACTGCTTAACCATCATCAGGGGATTAAGAATGGATGTCAAAAGTGCATAATGTCGTCCAAGACAGAATTATCTGAACGTTTTTGTGTTACATTAAAACATAAGTAAATTCTATATCTGACGTACGATCGTTCAATAAATATATGGCTGTATAGCGTAAGAAATGACCTAAGGAGAATTTTGACTGACAAGTTAAAGAAATCTTTTGAATAGATAACAAATGACATCTGACATGAACATTTTTCAACAATTCGGTACTCATATATATATATATATATATATATATACTAGACTCATAGTCTCACCTACTT
Organism: Octopus bimaculoides; assembly: GCF_001194135.2. Lineage (NCBI taxonomy): Eukaryota > Metazoa > Mollusca > Cephalopoda > Octopoda > Octopodidae > Octopus > Octopus bimaculoides. The sequence continues at coordinate 23,670,232 of NC_068982.1, forward strand.
ATTATTCACACAATCTAAACTGTCTCCCATACTTCATTTGTATATGTGTGCGTGTGACTAGGTGTGTATGTGCGATGTGCGTGTGTGTGTATATGTTTGTGTGCCTCTAACTTCCTAAGTCTCTCTTTCTCTCACTCCCCCTCTCTCTCTCTGTATATATATATGTATATATATATATATTGCTTTTATATATATGCACACACAAACAGACTGACAAACATACGCACGCGCGCACACACCATAGTTTTTACAAATTTAAGATCTATTTGAGTTTTATCATATTCGTGTTGTATTGAGATCTGCTTTTACGCTGCTTTAGTTTATATAAAATATACATTGCGTGTAATTATTAAATTGGAAAATCGAAATATTAACGACTCGTTGTAATTAATAAACAAGTCTAATGTGCTAATGTAGTATTCCAACATATTTGTGCAGTTTTAATGGAGCTGCTTAATAATAATTCACATGGGTTTTGTAATAAGCGTGTCTAATTCGTTGTCTTGTCAAAACCGGAAATTTGTATATTCCCTCACATCAAGGACGTTGCACCTATTTGTGGACGACGTGGTGAATTTGCAGTCGAAATGAAAGGTTGTTCGTATTCCGATATCTGTAGCCGATGTTATAAATGTTATAAACACAAACATTTGTTTGTATTATGCTGTTGAGCAAAATAAACAACAATCATATTAACTTTAGATGTAAGTTTATGAAAGCTTGTTGCAATCAATCTCTGAAAATCTTTCCATCAATTAATTTAAGTTCTTTGATTCTGCATTCTCCGATGCTGAACAGAATGTGTCATAATTACAGTAATATCTATTAGAATTTTATGTCAGTATTGCATTTATTCTTTTGAAATACATTTGATTTTATACAATCAAATAACTGATTCAAGTAAGGAGATGAAACCTAAGAAGTTTGTGAAAATTATATATTGGTTTACATGTTGAATACTTTAACTGAAAGGATGAGAGACGGAGTTAATAAAACGGAAAATGATATTTGCTAGAACAGGCTGGCCTATAAATAAATCGCTGCACTGTTACGGCTCAATTTTAGAACACAAAGAGAAGAGTTACATATGTATGAACTATTTTCTTCTTTTCTGTGACGAAAGACTATAAGGAAACACTTTCATTTAGTTGTTCTCATTGAACACCACATGTCTTCATATGCTATAAATGAGCGATTTTACCCTTCTTAACATCACCAGCTCTCATTTATTTGGAACATGTTATGTATCCAAAACCACCAAATGCAAATTCAGGAAAGAAAATGTTTATGAATAGTATCGTTTATAGCAAGTGACAAGGAAATACGTACAAATCAAAACACTAATAAAAAGGTCGAGAAGTAACACTATTCAACGACTGAGCTCATAGATCTAAGAGGAAGCAAACTTCTAAAACTGTAGTTTGGAACGAAAATTCATATATTTCAAGATAGAGAATAGAAATGTCTAATAAACCCGGCGCGAATATCTTAGGACCCGTTAATATCTCAGATAAATAAAAACAATGGCGTGTATTTTAAGGAACTAAAGTAGAGTACAATGTAATGGTTAGCATTTTTTTTTTATGCTGATGATTGAAAAAAAGTATTTATAATTACGAGCTTCATCTGCCGAAAAATCATAATTATAACAATGAATCTTCTATTACATCTATAAATTCATGAAATAAACTTTTAAAAGTATGCCATCTTTTCCTTTGTTATTCATTTGTAATCGTGTTAGAGTTAATTCTATACGATTTTTATACTTAGCATTTCCCCAGAGTTTGTAGCACTTATATCAGGAAAATATTTCGAAATTTTTATGCAATGTATCATATTTTACCGGGTCAAATTCCATGGCATGCTCTCGTTTCTTAAAGTATCAGTAAATATTATGTATCATCTGATACTCCAGTTTTTAGATATCGCGTCATAGATTTTATGAATGAATGGCATATTTGCTACCTGTGATATAATCACTGAAGCTAAAAAATCTCTAGCGAAGATACTTGCTTAGTAAGTTAACTATGTGCGTATTGATTAGCTTTATTTCTGTTTACGTTGTTTCGTAAAATTTATCACCAACTTTCTCTAATCATGGAACTAAGATCTCCGAAACGTTTAGAGTTAACAAAAATCATTTCGCCATCTTTTGCAAAAGTATCTTTGTCATTTTTAAGTAAACTGTGTCCTATCGGTATTCTGCCTTTCTAGTGGCTCAAGTGTATCCTGTTTGTTGGTTTTAACTCTCATGTATTCCATTGAAATCTTGTCAGAAAACTACATTTATTTCTTCGGCTCACTTGGTATAACATTTCAGATTGTTTTAATACATTATAGTGTTGAATTAATGATATTCAACACGATAGAAGACAGTTCCAATAAAATATATCAAAAACTTAGTTTATCGCGACCGAAACAACCGAACTTTAAAATGATTTCCTTTTGAAGTTGAGTTGTTGCTATAAATAGTGTCTAATTTAGAATACAAACACAATGCTGGGTGTTTCGAAGAAACTGAACAGAAAATGGAGATTTAGCGAAATTTTAAACGTAACATAATTCGAATGAAAAAATTTTAATGAAAATATATCAAAAAAACATTTCTTAGCCTTTCATAAATTTTCAATATTTGCGAGTAAAACGCATTAATTATTCAAACGTCTGACATAATATTCAGATATACATATGCTTGGGATATTAATTTTGTTTATCGTTTATATAATAAAGCAAGTTTATATAGTTGAAGTGGTAACATAGCCAAGTCTACCGACTGAAAACGTGCTCAACATGTCTGGTAATAATTTTCTGAGCAGAAGGTTACTTTAAAGTTACGAGCTTATTTCCTTCTAAAATTATTGGAAAGAATCTGCAGTTATTTGTCATATGCCATTCAAACATTCTCGATGGTAGAAGTTTGATTAAAACCTTACTACACTTAAATATAAGTTGATTAGTAACCTTCTTGACACTTCAATGTTATCACCACACTCGTTCTGTTTCTATTTGACCTACATATATATATATATGTGTGTGTGTGTGTGTGTGTGTGTGTGTGCGTATATATACATATATACATATATATATATATATATACATATATAT
>NC_068982.1:23673588-23676034 GCF_001194135.2 Octopus bimaculoides
TACATATATATATATATGAGTGTGTGTCTGTGTGCGTGCTGCAAATATATGTATAATTTGTGAGATTTAGAGAGACATTAAACCTTTTTTCCTCAGATGTTTTCCTGCTTTTCATGTTAGCGATCAATACTCTTTTTATTGAAAGTAATATTATCGTTGATAGACGACTCTGTCAATTTGTGAGATGTTTTCATGAATATATGCCAACATTGCTTCATTATTTTTCGGTTATTAGAATTGCTCGGTCGGCGAGGAATTGGTCTCTGCAGACAACAGAGAATAGAGGTCACTACTCAAATGAATGGAATATTTCACTTGGTCGTTTTGTCTGATATGTTAACCTCAGGCATAATTGTGAATTCCCTTAAAATATCGTGTTGAAGTACCGGCTCCTAGCACTGTATCTCTGAAAAGAACCTAATATCGTCAAATGTTTTATGTTTTATTTTTATTTTATATATACATATGTATATATTATATATATAATGTAATACCATTTGTAATTAAAGACATTTTAATCATGAAATAAAAGATATAGCACCAATTCTGTACCGCATTTGATGTTTAAAGTAGATCTCCCTGGTGCCTGTTTCAAAATTAATGTCTTACGCTACGACTTTCTTTTTCGCTTAAAGAATCTATGGCATCTACCTACTTATCAAAAGTCCTAGCCAAGCCTTCCCTGCTGGACATCATTATAGTTGGCTGCTTTATTGAAATATTCATTCTCAGCAGGCTGTGCAACAGAATGTGTTTCTAGAGTAATTAAACTAGCTACGAACACTATAAGCCTTGTCCATCATAACACTCCATAACATTTCGTTGTAGGATATTGTCTACTTGTTTTCTTTCATTTTCCGTTCTTATGAAGAAATAAAAGACGATATCTGGAAAGCACTTAAAAACTTGTTGGCACCTCAAACTTGCTACAGCAGTACGTTAATTGAACAGGAATAATTTTCTTTTTTACTGAAGCGACTTGTTAATTAAATCAATAAATCGTAAACTTAGAACATTCTTATTAGATATTTTAATACATTTTCTAATGGCTTCCAAGAAAAAGAGGCGGTTTTGTCACTTACAGGAGAAAACGTGTGAAAATGACAAAATGAAAGGCGAATAAAGAAAACGTGAGAGGAAAAAGAAAAGAAACAATATGAGAAGTAAATGTAAATGTGGAAACATGGTCGAATAATAAAAACAAACAAAATAGCGAAGCGTGTAATTAGTCTTTAGAATATTATTCATTTTGAAGAAATAAGGAGGCTGCCAACTACAAGATCAGTATCAACGGCAAATATATTGTACTTTTATAGTTGTTAGTGTTGTTGCACCCGTTCTTCTTCTTCTTCTTCTTCTTCTTCTTCTTCTTCTTCTTCTTCTTCTTCTTCTTCTCCTTCTTCTTCTTCTTCTCCTCCTCCTCCTCCTCCTTCTTCGTGTTCTTGTTCTTGTTCTTCTTGTTCTTGTTCTTGCTCTTCTTCTTCTTCTTCTTCTTCTTCTTCTTCTTCTTCTTCTTCTTCTTCTTCTTCTTCTTCCTTTTGTTGTGATTATTATTTTGAGTAAACATGCTGATGATGATGATGATGATGATAGCAATGTTGATTGGAATGATATTAAAAATAAATGAGGAACAATAAATAACACTGAGGATAGTAGCAGTAGCAGCAGCAGCAGCAGCAGCAGTAGTAGTAGTAGTAGTAGTAGTAGTAGTAGTAAGAAGAACGACTACACGAAAATCAAATAACAACAACAACAACAACACTAATAATAATAATAATAATAATAATAATAATAATAATAATAATAAAAGTATTCAAATCTGTTGTGCGTAAATGAAATAATGATAATCATTGGAAGTACTAAAATGTACATGTTTTGTCTTGCTGTAAAAGATGGGCTACAGCAAATATTCTGCACAATACAACAGATTTGATTGTCAGTTGCTTGACCTTAATCAGGATAACATGTTTCTTAGTGGCTGACGGTATGTTTGGCGTTGAACGCAAACAGGATTAGTGGGGGAGCATCATAGCTAAAGTTTAGTGTTTGAATAATTCACCACTGGCAGCATGAATGTTTTCGTTCATCGTCCTAAAAAAAATCCTTATTCAGAGACCCTTTGAGTGGGCTGGGCTACTCGACCTGCAGAATGAACTAACTGGCTCTCACCTACATATTATTCATGATAAATGCATACTATGTCACGCATATTGTTGTGACGCATATGCCTGGCGTACCTTTATCGAACGTGTAGTTATAATGGGTATATTTGGCTTCATTTGTTTGTACCCCATCGCGTTACTCTGATGGCGTGTGATGCTCTCTGTCAATAATAATAATAATAATAATAATAATAATAATAATATTAATAATAATAATAATAATAATAATAATAATTAGCAAAATGTGGAATCTGAAGACGAAAACAATACCTATTGTCATAGGT
>NC_068982.1:23676213-23680116 GCF_001194135.2 Octopus bimaculoides
GATAATAATAATAATAATAATAATAATAATAATAATAATAATAATAATAATAATAATAATGATGATGATGATGATGATGATGATGATGATGATGATGATGATGATGATGATGACGATGCAGCACCAAGCTGTGGCATCCTTGGTTTCTCATCTTAACTGATTGGAAGTGTTATCATATACATTGTTATGCCGTTGTATAAAAATGGGCTATAGCAAAGATTCTGCACAATACCACAGCTTTTCTTGACACTTGTTTGGCGTTAACAAGTTAAGCATGTCTCTTAGTGGCTGACTATAAGTGCATCTCTGTAGATGTAGTGGAGGAAGCATCATAGCCATGTGCTGAGAGGTATTCTTTGAGGGTGACTTCGAATAAATAAAACAATGGACATATGTTCATATACAATTGTAGTGGTGTCTCTAGAAAAAAGAACTTCCACCTAGAGACAATTAACAAGTAAGATTTAGGATTTCGTTGAGGACAAAAGGGAGGTGGCCAGGCGCAATGCACCATCTGACATGCAATCCCAGCTTGAGAGGCATTTCATACCAATTCTAGCGGCTGCAGTGGCATCATGTAGTCAGTGTTGAGATACATACACATTTCAAGACGGATGACTTCGTATTCGTTTGACTCCAGACTTCAGGGTTGTCAAATCAAACAACTACGAAATAGTTCCATATCAAGCAGCTAAACAAAATACTCACCTACGGGTTATAAACCCATCATTAGACTGCAGGTTCAGCTCTTATTCATGGACTGTCATTTATGGTTTACTTTGAACTCAGTACAGAAATTATTACCACAGTTATGGTTTGACCTCTCAAACGTCTTTTTTACAAGTCGATCCAATGAAAATGCCCCAATTTAATGACGAAATAATTTGGCAATATTTGACGTTTAGATGGTAACATTAAACGATGATGATATATACACTTACAGTAATTCTGATTGATATTCTACGACAGCTTGATTTGAAACCGGTGCTCTGCGAGATTTGCCACCCAACGTGTTGAGTACTGTCACATTCCATTAAAGACAACTTCCAAACTGAATAAACAAAATCTTTAGACAAATCATATATCACCCGAGATTACCAGCAAATTACCTGAAGTTGCCTCTTTATTTTGCTCAATTATAAGCCGACCAGCATGCCTTGATATATTTATTGCTGGCAATACCTCATTTACTCGATACGTGCAATCATTAACGCAACCAACCTCTATGATGTTACATTGCAATAACATCATTCGTAAAAACGAAAACGCATTCCTCGCTCTCTTTCGAAATAGAAGTCAGTCAGACATTTGCGTTCATGTATCAGTAGCTTAGATCTAGTATATATTGAAAGTGAGATCGATAGCACACTTTTCACTCTAAAATCGTGAGTCTATGTTGTTCTAACTGGATGGAAACTTTGCCAGGAAACTAAACAGATGTTATAGTATAGTGAATCTATATATCCTCTGAAAGCGAGAACAGGACTGGTTAAACTGGCGACAACCATCAAGTATCGATCTGGAAAAGTAACTACCTGAAATGGCTAGGTTCGTTGCCCATCAACCATAATGTATATCATGAAAGTTAAATGTTGTTGAAAGATTCCCTAGCGTTTAAACACTTGTGCACTTTTTCGGTTGTACTGACAAGAAGCGTCAATGTTTTGCTTATAACTTTGACAATGACTAAAATCTAATTTGCTTGCATAGTAAGTCGGTTGTTAACGATAATATTCTTATTGATTGCATAATAACTTAGCAGTGCAACAATTCTCTGATTCATGTAATTTGGAGATCTCATACCCTGTGCTCCACTGCAAATAACACAATCTATATGCTCTCAACTAAATATCTTTAACAATTATGTTCACAATAAAGTTCAGCCGTATATCAGCTGGTGATATCCGATTTTTGGAATACCTAGTGTTATATGCCTAATGTCTGGGGTAGTTCGTTGAAGAAAACATTAACATTGATACGCAATAACCCTTCTGGTTCGACGAACAGTTGCCAAAAGTGTCGTTGGAAATCCACACATATGAACGTAGAATCGAGTTTCAGTTGTCTTTCCAATTCAATTAATCTTAAGTCTTGCTTTGACGCTACAGAAGGACTCTATTTCCCGATGCTTACTCACTATTTTTGAAACGTATACGCTTTAGCTGGGAACGAATAGCATTCGGCTTTCACAATAAAGAAATGATAGTCCAGCATTCTCACTGCTACATGTTCGCCTGGATTGCTTTCTCATTTGCAACTTTTAGTTTGCTCAATAGCTCCTGTTCTAATCTGCTTTTATCGATATCAGCATCTTTGAAAAATATCTTAGAAATTTTGCGCTGATCATCCAAAGAAATTATTTTAACAAAATTATATAAAAGAGTTAGAATCTGACGTTAAGGACAATTATAATAACAAAAATTAAACACAGGAGCACATTTACATGCGTGGTACATGTGTATGCATATGTGTTCATGTGCGTATGTGTTAGTGATATGTACATGTTTAAACTTATTAAAAAAAACATGGTTTTATATTGTAAATATAAACATGACGCAGACATATATAAAATGTAGAGAAATTTTATAAAAAGAAATATTTTAATCAAACTTGACAACATAACACTTAGAAAAACTATTCTAAAAAATTGCTATAATTAGTTTAATTCCTATTTCGAGTCACAGTTAATTTTATGAAGATATTTTTTTTCGTCAACAATTTTCTTTATATTTCATTGCAATCAACTCTTTTCGATCGACCGTCTGCATACCACTCAACTTACTCTGAGCAAAACCACTTTAATCACAAGAAGTAAATGTGAGATTGTATTTACATTTGTCAAAGTGTAGGTAGGTATTTCTTTTTTCTTACGAAACTTCTGTGGATGGTCCCATTTTCTTTTCTGTAGTCCCCACTCCAAATGGGAATTTTTCTGTTAGAGTATGAGGAACCTCTGACAAAGTCTTAATATAAAGTTTACGATCGATGTTTGGTGATGATCTTCGCAAAATTACATTTCATGCTTGTATTTCATTTTGTTGGTCATATGGATTCCCTCAATCAACATTAAGATGTGGAAGCTTTTCTTGTATTCTTGACTGTTCAATTTATTATTGCTATTGCTATTCTGAATTTTATCGTTCCATTTGGTGTATTTCAGTATGATGTAATTTCGCCCGATCATAGTAATGAATTTTTTTTGTTGATGAGTTTATTCCTGTCGGTTTTGTTCAAGCTGCAAGTGAAGCTCTTAGATGCACCACCTATTATTTCGGTTTTTAGCTAAAAGTAGCCATTTAGCCTCAATATTATCTTTTCAGAAAAATCGCCATTTGTGATGCACCATTTGTGCGAAACTGAAGCTGAGGCGTTTAAGATGGAGATAAATATAAGTTTTCACATGCCGATATTTGCTAAGATACAGGTTTCGGAAAGGATTATTTATCTAGTCATTATTTTGTATTCTGCTTTTGAGGTTCATATTTGTTTGGAGATTTCTGTTATGTTTTGCAGATGTTAATCACAGAATTTTGGAATTATTTTTTCGTTGCAGAAATTTCGGCTCTATAACCGGTTGAACTAACAAGCTCGCATCTAGTTTGGCTGTTTACTATATCTGCTTACCCAGGTGCACACATTTCTTATTCGTTAATCTCTGCCCTGTGTGCAAAAGCCATTTTACAGCAGTAACAACAGCAAATCCAGGAAGTTGATTATTATTATTATTATTATTATTATTATTATTATTATTATTATTATTATTATTATTATTATTATTATTATTATTGTTCAGTAGTTTTATTTTTATAACGTGCTTTCACTTCACTACCGAGAGCAGCTCTGTGCGCCTTGGGTATGTGCTGTGGTTTGCTGTGGTGTTCTTATGGTTACTGTATTGAAAGT
>NC_068982.1:23681629-23689170 GCF_001194135.2 Octopus bimaculoides
TTATCTAGTGTTATATTGCTACTTTTAACTAATTTTCGTCTTTTCAGGGTTGCTTTGACGCATTTTTCTAATCCGAATTTCATATCTATTTCCTTGGTAAAGCCGTGTACTGTCTGTAGTAGTGTTTCTAGCTCTTTGTCATTCTTAGCATATAATTTTAGGTCATCCATATATAGAAGGTGGCTGACTGTTTTCCCGTATCTTTATTATTATTATTGTTATTATTATTATTATTATTATTATTATTATTATTATTATTGTTATTATTATTATTGTGACGACGGCGACGACGACGACGACGATGATGATGATGATGATGATGATGAACAAGAAGATGATGATGATGATGATGGTGATGATGAACAAGAATATGATGATGATGATGATGATGATGATGAGAATGATGATGATAATCATCATCATCATAACCACCACTACCACCACCACCAACAACAACAACATCACTACCACTACCATCATCATTATTGGCATCATGATCATCATGATCATCATGATCATCATCATCATTGTCGCCGTCATTATTATCATCAGTATTCTTATTGATGTACTACATTGTCAGTTTCATGAGCTCTGGTTACGGTCGTCAAGAGAAATCGTCCGTACATACTTCAAACACATATCACTTCCCACCATATTTTCACTATTCAGACGCTCCAAACGAAGTATCTACGTAATGTGAACCAGGATTTTCTGACTGTCTTTGTTCTGAATCTTTGTTCAAATATTGCGGGATTTATTGTATAATTCAGATTTTCCTTCACAATTTTAAGTTGCTTCTTCGCTATATCTTCAGCTGTGTACCAAAAACGTACCGACTTCAAGCTATTGCAATGTTAGATACCCGTCGTTTTTACTTTGATGGCAAATGAACGTATCGATTATCCTATAGTAAACACATAGAGTAACTCTCCCCGTTAAGAGTTTTTGACTCTAATCATCAAGTAAGACGACAAACACATTTCACTTATATTAGCTGGACTGCTTTCTTTCGTTAAAAGTTACATATTCTTAGCTTGATCTTGAATTTTTTATAATTAAAATATACACAATTATGGGAGGTTCGTCCCTGAACTATGGGAGATTGCTTAGCGAGACTCACAATTTTTTTTAAAAATTGAGTTTCTAATTCCCAAAACATACCGTGACATATTTAAATCATATATGTACTCGGCAAACACCGTTTTTCTATTATTTCCGTTTCGAACATTTAAGATACTATACGGTCAGTTCTTTCTTTTTCATTCGACGGACGTTTCTGTTTCTTATCAAATAACATTATTAATATACTCGATCCAAATAACTAATACGAATATCTAAAAATGAAAACCTAAAAATTATGCTTTATGAAAAGCTTTTAAATAAAAAAAAGAAGATTAATGCTCTTTCTAAAATATGGCTGCACGTAAAAAGTAAGTAAATATATTAATACAATGTGTTCTGAAACGTGGTTATGCTACAGATAATGTTAATATCCCAGGACACGAAGTGAAACACTAGAAACACTACATTAATGAAAGGAAAATGTTTACACCTTATATTGTTTTATCGATCAGTTTTTTGGGGAAACACTCGACAAACGCAGAATGAATATGCATAATGCGACGTAACATAATCAAGTCAAAACATGACAAATAAACTAGTAATAAAAATATTGATGTTAACAATATCAATACTACTACTACTACTACTACTACTACTACTACTACTACAGCAGCAATTTCGAGGCAAGGGGAATTTTATCGAACTGGAAAGGGCGAAATTTGAACTATGGACCTAAAGACGGACGAAATGCCGTTAACCATTTTACCCCGGGACGATAATAGTTCTGCCAGCCTGTTGCCATGATAATAGCAATAATGACCACTTACGAACAAGGCCCGAAATTTTTGGGGAAGGCGCGAGTCGATTATATTGACGCTAGTGTCTCACTGGTACTTGAATGCTGCTAAGCATTTCACCCGGCGTACCACCAATTCAGTTCGTTGCATTAAATGATAATAATAATAATAATAATAATAATAATAATAATAATAATAATAATAATAATAATAATAATAATAATAATAATCTGGAAATAGAGGTGAGATCCAAGCTAAAACTGGAACAGCAATGGATCATGATAAAACGATTGCAAGAAATATCCCTTCATGGCAAATGTTGGATTAAACTAAGCAAAAAAGACATGGACAAGACCAAATTCTAACAATGGCTGAGAAGCTCAGGACCCAAAGCAGAGACTGAAAATTTTTTTATTGCAGGACAAGCCCCTTCCACCAGAAATTACCAAAAACATGGAATGAAATGAAATACAACCAGCTGCAGAATATGTGGAGATGGACAAGAAATAAGAAATTATATTGCTTCTGGTTGCCCAGTCCTGGCTAATAAGGAATGTATTCACAGACACGACAGAGTTTGGATCTATGTACACTGGAAGCTGTGCCAACACTATGGAAGAACAACAGAAAGAAAGGTGGTATAGGCACACGCTAGAAAAGGTCGCAGAAAATGAGAAAGCAGCCATAATCTGGGATATGCCAAGAGACACAGAGAAATTAAGGTTAATAGGTCGGATATAGATGTCAGAGATCACCAAGACAAAACGTGTGTTTTAAATGATGTATCAATACCAAGAGATGAAAATATTTCTCTAAAAGACACGGAGGAATTTTCAAAATACAACGACCTGGGTATAGAGGTAACTCGTATGTGGTGTCTAAAAACAGAAACAATTCCCATCATAATAGGCATATTAGGCATGAAAAAAATATTCTCAGACAAATACATAACAAAAACACTAGCACGGACAAATATATAACATACAAAATATAGCACTACTAGGCACCGCACACATCCTGCGTAAAACATTTTCAATACAGTAAAAATGAGAGAAACACAACAAACCTCAGTACATACCCAAGTCACACAGAGCTGCGCGCAGTAGTGCACTGAAAGCGCGCGATAAAAATAAGACTACTGAATAATAATGATGATGATGATGATGATGATGATGATGATAATAATATTAGTAATAATGCTTTCTACTAATAATGAAAAAAACAGAAACAAGACGCCGTTGGTTATGGATGCAAAGGAGGGACCTGAAGAAACAGAAGCACTTATATGCACAGCACACCAACAATCACTGAGGACAAACTATATGAAGTGTAGAATTTATAACACAACTGAGAAAGACAACAGCAGAATGTGTGGTGATCCTGCTTACAATGCAATCCTTGAGCCTTTTGATATTTAGGGTAAGCGAGTACCCTACAAATGGAATATGTCGCCTATTGTACATGCATATTTTTTGTGATGCATAGGAGTTATGATTTCATAACATTATTCCGGTATTTGATCCATGCTTAATGTAACTTAGTTTATTTTTTCATTTCCCCGAAGATTATGAGATGTTTAAAGCCGTTCATGATTATTTTGCAGGTTATTTCCTTTTGGTTCATATTGTGTATTCTCGAGTAGCAATAAAAAAAAAAAAACTAGGATTTTAATTAGAAATATGCTAGGTCATACCATCTGCCACTTCCTTTTTGATCACTCTTTTATTTAGCAATTAAGAATGGTTGCTAAATAATGATGATGAATAATGTATTTGCATTTGTATGTATCGGTTATATGATGATGATGAATAATGTATATGAAATGTATATATCGGTTATAAGCGCTGATATATGTTGTACAGCTATATTAAATATTACTTTTTTATATATATAATACATTCATTCACTTGTTGTCACTATTGTAGCGTAGCTGATGACTTTGTATTAGTGACTGCACAAGGATGAATGAAGAATGGCATGTTCCATTTTTTCCCTTAAACTATTCATGCTCATTCGTTTAGACGAATATATTTCCCGTAAATAGAAGAGGTGCAATTTAGCCGGCTCGTTTAGAACAATTTTGTGAGATCTTATATTTATTTGGTAAAAATGCGTGTGCTTCAGTCTGCACACTTCGCTGTAAAGAGATTAGCATACGAGTACAGGCACACCTACATGCCTGTAAATGCGATTTCATTATATGTTGCGCATGAACAAACCAAAATCTCAAATAACTCCACTTCATATAATATACAATTCCAAGAAAAATATGGGATGGACAATTTACATTCATCGAATCTTTGAATATATTCTAACTTTATTACTAATTAATAATCTATATAGTCACTGATTTTGGGTTTTGGTTCTCTGCAGCCTAAGTACATTCTTAAATCATAGCTCCGTGTGAAACCTCGTTTAGTGTCTGTGTATTTAGAAACTAACTTAAATCGTTTTATGATATTTTCACTTTAGTAACTGGTTTCAGTCGTTTCCTTCTCCTATACTTGGATCGCAATATTTCATACACAATATGAACCAAAAGGAAATGACCTGCAAAATAAAGGTGTGTGCAACGAATACCGAATGCAGCATACTGTAAAAGAATCGATTAAAGAACAGGACATTACCCATTATCTTTGAAAAAAAATCTCCAATCGAATTCAAATAAGTCGCTTTCAAGGCCTCTGTCAGTAAAACATTACAACTTCTGCAATCCATGCAGGAGCTTTATCAAATCACATCTGGATATCTCTTCACAGTGACAGATTTTCGGACATTTTTCAGCAACATAAAATATGCTTGCATGTTTAAAATAACTCATTTTAGTGGTCTTCATCAAAGTAACTTTAACACAGAGTCCGTTAATGCAGTCTGTTCGGTCATTGCCTCTTGTTGATAAGAAACACGTGGTAATCAATAAATACAACTCAGCAAACATACATCAGCCACGCATACATTCACACAGACACTCACACGCACACATACACACACACACGCACACGCACGCTCACGTACACACTCATACACGCGTACACACACATTTGCTGTTTTTATAATCGAGGACAAATTAAGTGATACACGAACTGAGAGTAAACGTTTATGAAGATGACATAAACGTCTGTTACAGATTTTCTGTTCATTGGTGGTTACGTTATTTAGGAGAAATTGAAAAAAAATGTGTGTATTAGCAAAAGTTATTGCAAAATATTCATAATATATTGAGTAATATAGACACACGTGTAATTATATACAGAACGTTCTCTATATCCTAGTGGGTTTTAAATTTGCTGGTCGCTATTCGTATCAGTATTTACTAAGCGGTACAGATCTTTGGCAAAAGCGAGACTACGTGGATAAATAGCGCAAATCAAATTCAGAATTTCTTGTTTAGTTTTTGAAAATTCAATGTCTACAATAAGATAAATTTATCATTAGCTAACTTCGCGAGCTTTGAGTCAAAGAATACCTGTTTATGGTAATTATTTATGCATATTTCTTTAAAATCAAATGATAAAACGCCCGATATAGTATACTATATATTGTTCTCTTTTGACCATTGCATGTGAGGTATTGGAGCGACCACAGAGTTATTGTTAAATTGAAAGTAATATAATGTTAGTCGTGTTTGAATGTGACGCTGCCTTTGTTTCCCATAACCTGCAAACTTTCTATTTGAAGTAGAAGCAAGTGAAATTTTCATTTGTATTTTATTAGTCTATGTTATTGTAGACTTTTATTCAAAGCAATCAATAAGTTAACTTAATTTCATAAATTAATCCCGCCAAAATGATATCTTCACTTCAGTATCAACTAGTTTACATGTTATATAGTTATGAAGGAGTTGAGAATTTACTTAATGTTCTGCCTTTTCAATAATATGACATCAAACTAAATACTCTTATAATTATTCTTGTCTTTCTCTACTGTAAAATGGTGCCATTGACCCACGTTAGCATCTCGCAGTGTGGTAAACCATATGTTGATTTTTAAGGCAAGTGCTTCTGCCATCAGTATTTCTGCATGAGAAAAATACGCTTGATGTACTGATATTGCATATTGTTTTGCTCGTAGCATTTTTCTTTTTTTTTTCGCGTCATTGCAGACATACTCCTACCAAAATCCTATGATATTGCGCCTAACAACATTCTACCACACTTGATCTCTCTATATATTTCTTGTTCCTTGAGCAATTGTTCATCCCTAGGTTACCAGTTGAAATCTACCACCGTAGGTATAACCCTATATATGTTTGTAATATAATTATTGACGACTGGTGTTGGACTATCCTCAGATTACATGCAATAGAATAATCTCCCTATGAACAAATACTATTTTATACTCAATAATTGTGCTGGTTGCACTACAGCAAAGGTAGACTTTCATATGTATCGTCTACTAATGATTTCAAATTTATAATAGCCTGTAGCTTGGAAGAAAAAGGTAGAATAGTTTGGATGCCGATTTGGTTTCTGGCCTACCTCATGGACTGGTAGAAGCTCTTTAACCTTCGTTGCTAATCTACCGAGGAGAAGAACATCTCCAAATTAAGACTAAGGCCATGGAGGTTCCCGGTTTGTCAGCTCTCATGTATATATATATATATATATATATATATATATATATATATATATATACCATATTTATAAACATATATATATATATATATATATATATATACACGAATTTATATATGTATATAAATATTTGTGTGTGGAGGAGAGTGTGTATTAGTGTGTGTGTGTATATACGTATGTATATGTATATGTGTGTGTGTATGTAAGAATATGTGTACGAGTACAGTCTACGTGGATACGTAGTCGCCATCTTGCATTTTCACTTTCGCGCATGCGCTTGAATTGTCTATGAATATGTCGACGACATAGTACTGTACAGTCAGTTGGGCACCGTCTGTAAGGAAACCAATACCATGACCTAATTCACTTTGGCAGACATTTTGAAGCGACATGCTCTACGGTTTGGCATTTGCACCGGAAGCTCCAATACGAACATTTCAGAGTGTTTCGGTGTCAATCTAAGGACAATGCAATCTGAGGACATGTATCCAGAAGGCTAAAAATGAAATAATCAGTGAACATCATAGTGTTTGGAGTGATCACTAGCGATGGTAACGTTATTCCGACAGTCATCTTCCCATACGGCCTCACACTCAACACAGAAGCCTACATCGAGTACCTGTAGGAGCTAGTGCTGCCTTGGGTCAAGAAAGTGGAAGCTGGAAGACCCTATGTCTAACAACAGGACTCTGCACCATGCCACGCATGCTGACATCTTAGGTGTCAGACAATTTCTGCGGCCATATCCTCCCTAAAAACTGGCTACCTAACTCCCCATACTGCAACCCTCTTGATTACTTTGTGTGGGACACAGTTGAGCTAGAGACCGGCAAACTTCCTTGTAACACCAAAGATGAACTGAAAGCAAGGATTATGGCAGCATTGACCAACTTATACAAGGAGACCGTCCAGAAGAGTTTCAGAAGATTCCGAAGTCATCTGGTTGAAGCCAATGGTGATATTATTGAATAAATTTACTGTTTAGTATTTCAAGATATTTCCATATAATTTTGGTAAATGCGATTGTTAAAATGAGATGTCAGTGTCATTTTCAATTTTGCGTAATTTAGACGATAGTTTACTCACCGCATCCTGTGTGTATATATAT
>NC_068982.1:23689726-23690168 GCF_001194135.2 Octopus bimaculoides
AAAGAAAAACACTCACTGTTAGTTTCCCATAAATATAATTTATATAAGGGCATTAACAATATAGTAATGCCTCACGCTTAGAGGGACTAAATAAGTCAAAAACTACCAAAAAATAAGCAACATATTTACCGAAAGCGAGGAAATGCAGCTTTCAAAATTAATCTCTTAAAAACATTTTACTTAACGGCAAACCACTGGTTTCTCAATCAATACAGCAAGACTGTGAAGTAAGCTGCATCTTTTGTTCATGAGTACACGTATGGTCGAGACACATAAAAATAAACAAGAATCAACATACCACGATGTACCCAACATAGTACGATGACTTCTGTCCATCATTATATATCCGTGAAAGAGATTAGAATTTATCCGGTTGCATCTCAGTAACATGTGCTTATACAGAATAATATTCAGCACTGAATATATTCCAATTATTTATAAT
>NC_068982.1:23690261-23692281 GCF_001194135.2 Octopus bimaculoides
ATATATATATATATATATAATTATCACAAACAAAAGGGTAAAGGATTATCATTTTATTAATTTAATAAAAAATTAATAATTAATGATTTTTACCAAGCCCTTCGGTATGTAAACACCATTATCGGTGAAGAACTTATTTAAAAGTTCTTATACCTTTATAAACATAATTAAGGGGTCAGCAACAGGTGATTCACCACATACCGAAGTTCAGAAATAGCAGCTAAAGTGCTGAAACTCGAACAGATAGCAGTACTTGTAACTCACAAAGGCAAAACAAGAAGAAAATTAACGAACCTAACCAGCCGTAGTTAATCATAGACGCGTTTCTGGCGTAGAAGGGTAAACACTCTTCATCAGTATGATATTCCAGTTGCAAATTCGACGATGCTAGCAATTGTGCATGTATATATATATATATATATATATATATACTGATTTCAAATTTTGGCGCAAATCTATGAATTTTGATGCCGGGGTTAGGTGGGTTGCAACGACCCCGGTGCTCAGCTGGTAATTATTTTATCGACCTCCATAGAATGAAAAGGAAAGTCAGTCATTTCGGAATCGATCTCAGATCATGAAGATGCATAAGATGCTCCTAAGCATTTTACCCGGCGTGCTAACGATTGTGACAGCATGTCGCCTTTCTATGTGCATATATTAAAATAAGCATAGAAGAGTTCTATAGAATGAGACTAAACAGCTAGCTTATAATCATGGATGTTAGTATCAGAAAGCGATTTTCTCCATGTCCAACGTTTAAATGCAAATTGAAACAGGAAATGGAGTTAAATATTAATAGCCACTGAGAAAAACAAAGAATTATTTCTGGATAACAATATAGAAACAGTTCACGTAAAAAAAATATACGATAGCAGAATATGATTAAATTAAAACAGTACCAATATCACCGTGATCTTCAAGTTTCCACCTCATCGGTATGATTGACGTAACATCGAATTTATAAAAGAAATTGAGAGATGAAATCGTGAATATATTAAAATTCTCTAATAAATCTTTTGGTTACACCAACTTGTTTCATCGTATGTTTCATAGAATTATAAGCGGATAAAACACTGATTACTTTCTATCACTTATCTTTCTTCACCTCAGCATTTCTTCTGCAAACGTGATATATTATAGGCTACATGGCATACAACTATCAGCGTAAACATCGTTGCTACTTCAAACTGATACCCGTTTGTATAACTTACACATTAATAGCTATTGATGTGTCACAAAGTGCAATCGAAACGTCCACATGTGCATAATTACTGAAGCATAATTACTCACATTCAAAGTTATATAATCTGCAGTTATTATTTATTTCTAAACTAACGTATAAATTCGAACGTATCAAGCACCCCCACATATATGCACGTGCAGGCACGCACACATACACGTGCGCATATATATTCAAATTTACTTAGAAACTTACTTACTCCACATATATAGACATCTGCTTTTACATTGATGCCTATTTGTACACACATACACACGCACAGACACATACACAGACACACACACACATGAATTAAAGTCATATTAACTCTTATACGTACATACTTGTTCATAAATAGCAACGCATATATATTGGATGCGGACGCGTTCAGTATGAGAGATAAGGTTAACAACCCGGTGCAAATATAATAAAGGATAACCTTAAATGTTTAATTAAAAATATAATGTATTAAACAAATAAATGATATAAAAGACTGAAGGATATAAAAAAGAAAATTGTAATTAAGAAAGAAACATTTTTTTCCTTCTATTATACAAAATTGCTTGAATGATAAATTGAATTTCAAAAGAAGGAATATTGGGATTTTGCGTGTTGACGGTGACAGGTTATGAATAAACAAGAACAGACAATGGGATTGTTATTTCATTACTAAATATATTTTTAAAAAAATCACAAATTAAAGTTTTTCTTTATATAATCGATATTTGATATACGTACATTTCTGTGTGTGTCTGTGTTTTTATGTGTGTATGTGTGTATGTGTGTATGTATATATAT
>NC_068982.1:23692424-23710117 GCF_001194135.2 Octopus bimaculoides
ATATATATACACGTATATACATAGTCACACATTTCTTTATATCTGTCTGTCTATCTCTTAGTCTGCCTATTTCGCCCTATATATATAAGATGTACATTAAATCAATGGTAAAAAAGATAACACAGGATGGAAAATCTTGAAAAATATACTATTATCTTAGTATTTAAATGGAAAACGGAATGGGCCTTACCGTTCCAGACGCTAGCAAGTCTGAAGAAATTAGATTGAGCCATACAAGGATTGAGATAATGAAATTTGAGGGATGAGAAAGTGAGGCAAATAAAACAGACATATTGTTAGAAAGCAGATAGAGACTGTAATTCGAAGGGAAATTTAAAGAGAGAGAGAGAGGAGGTTAATATTTATGTATAAATATGCATCTGTGTGCGGAATCGGGCTTAGGAGAGAGTGGTTTATGGCAGATGAATGCTTGCAGGTAAAATGTGCAAATGTGGTTGTATGGTGATGTAGTTTAGTGGTGGCTGTGTAGTTTGCTGAATATTTGAAATCATTAAGAACTTCATAAGAAGGTCTGTGTGCGAGGATGTTAACAAGAGGGTGAGTATAAATGCCAGTGCGGCAAATCAGAATGCAACCCGAATGAATGTCGGGGTTGAGATAGGTTTGTGTGTGTGTGTGTGTGCGCGTGTGTGTTTGTCTGTGTGCGTACGTGGCGGAAGGCTAATTACTGTTTCTTTCCGGTTATAATTGAGAGACAAATGACTGTCTGTGAAAACCAGGTCAAACAAACACCACAAGAGAATTTATTAGAACGCAATGGCTAATTGATTTCTTGCTCGATATTACATTTTTCACTGTTGTGCTTTGCTTAATAGCATATGTACTCGCAGTATATATGTATACACAATACATTATACACGTAAAGTTAACTTCTTACAGTTTCTACTAAATTCTATACAAACTACACTGGTGAGCCTAAGGCCATGGTAGAAATTGTTTGTTCATTGTACTGTACAGTGGAATCACAACTACAAGCACTTCGTAGCGAAGCAAATTTGTTAATAATCTAGCCTTATCAGCACATCCACAAACTTAGCCTATTAGTAAGCGTTAAGTCCTGCAATTATTTTAAAAACAAAGTTTAGGATGAGTTTAATTTATTGTAATTTTCTAATATACCACTTACGAAATGATAAAATTTTTCGCTGTGGCATAGCGGTGGAGAGAGTCTACGAGAAGACCAAGTTCGGTGGTAGTGGTGGTAGTGTTGGTGACAAAAATATTCGTAATCAAATATGGAGCGCTTACAGGAGATTCCAACCATAAACACGTACTTACATGAGATTCCAACCATAAACACGTACTTACATGAGATTCCAACCATAAACATGTACTTACATGAGATTCCAACCATAAACATGTACTTACATGAGATTCCAACCATAAACATTCAATGTTCAGGACGTCTACCGCCTATATAATAAAATCAAAGAATTGAACGTATCCGTGGGGAAGAACAATCCGGAACAGAATCTAGCCACACTCGGATGAATATATCTTAACGTACGCTAAAAGAAGTAACGCTGAGTGAGTAATGCTGGCGGTAGCATTGGCTCTGTTGACGTTTCACTACTACCGTGCCTACCGACGTTATTTCTAAATATGATTGAAAGCAGAGGCGTCCGAGAAGACTTGCAGCTAGATCGTCTCAAGAAAATTCCCATACGATTTGAATGCACAGCAAGACTCAAATATCCAAGCAGCTGAAAACTTTCTGCCTAAGGGCACCCAGTAGTTATAATCTGGATGCGATCCGTCCCTGTTGAAGTGTAAGAAATTAAGAGACAAAACACTTGCCTGAGAAGTTTCTTTTCTGAAGATCTGTCGTTCAGCTACCGATAACTTATTGTCCCTAAAGAAGAGATGCAAAAACTATGTTTTTTATCTTGTTTCATAATTTTAACTTGTACATCTGCCGTGGCTTGTCGAACGTTTTCTTTTTATATAAATGTGTAAGTAACCGTTGCCTTGAATATCTGTATATCTGACCATGAGTATAAGGCTATATTTTTGCGCGTGTCTAAAACAATGATTTCTGTATTGACTACTGATAGCGTTCATGTAGTGTATACAAAATCAAAACTAACTTTTAATCAGTGGCGGTTGATTCGTTAAGACAACTACTAGCTGTAATAATGGCAAGCAGAAAACGCAGACGCCGACACTATTCACAAAGACCTGAGAGAAATTAAGCTCGCCATGTTATCTCAGCGTGACTAATTCAGTGTACAAAATATTGTATGTTTCTTTCCTATAGGTATAATTTACTGAAAAGAGAGAAATAAAGTAAGAAATAAGAGGATTATTGAACAAGAATATCGTTTTATCTTGATTTCAGATGCAATCCTTAGAAATGCACATCGGAAGAGAAAGAGCCAAGAAACTGACACTGCACAGCAGTAACAGAACGAACAAATATAAACAATTCAAATTTTGTCTGCGGCAAATAAAGTCTTGCGTATAGTTTTACAATCTTATGCCACCAGGATGACGACCTTCATCACTTACCTACCATCAATTTAATGACATCGACAATTAGTTCGTTTCACTTACAGACAGGGAAAGAACAGTTCAATAAACAACTCCACGGATTTATTATGACATTGTAATAAAGTAACAGAGAGTGCCATTTGAGTACTGGTCAGTTACATTTACTTGCCAAATTTTAGATTTCACGTGATTGACTATCACTGACAGAAATGTATGTCTGCATCACTCGTAACCTAATAAAGGCGAAGTAATTTCATTTATGAGCAATAAATGAACGAATGAATAAATAAATAAAATAAATGAAATAGCAAAAGAAAGAGAAAAAGAAAATACAAAAAAAATTATTGATTTCTTTCATTTGCCACAGGGGCATAATAAGACATAAATAACGTAAAGAAATAAATCTGTAGAAGAAGGAAATGTCCATTGCAACTTGATAACCAAGAAGCAGTCATCAAAAGCTTGCAGCTACTCTTGATTAAATTGATTGTTAGATAATAAAGCGTATTATTTGAATGTAAGAGTAAAGTGGCGTTTCGGGGATTTCTTAACTGTCAAATAAAATATGAAGAAAGTTAAAAGTACAACACAATATCATCAAATAAAATTTAGTGTCTAGTAAAATGTAATTATATTTCAGAAATATGGAAATATTGGAGTTAAACAACAAAACTTCGAATGTTGAATAAGAAATCATAATACTTCAATGAATTTTCTACTTTTTTTCTTTTTCGTCACTTCTCGAGAACTTGCCACTTTTATACTTGAACTTATTAGACGTTCAGTTTGCATTCAACCAATCCTTTCAGTGCATATTATGTCGTGTAATATTTTATTTTCCTATCACATGCATCGTGATCAAATTTCCCGTTTAACACAGGCAGTTTTGTCATCAACAGACGAATGATGGTCTTCATAGAACTGACTAGCTTGAATTTGTGTGTATTTATGTCTAAGTTGTCGAACTTGCATCTATTTGTAAGGCGGTAGAGACTATTTTGTGGGAATATTGGGTTGTAGATTCGAACAGGTACACCGTTTACATAGCGGCTACGTTGTAGTTTCTCACCTTCAGATGCACATTCAGATCTTTAGCTAAGTAGATCTCCTGCAGCTTTAAAAATACACTACTTTTACATGGCCACGATTGCTTACATTGGCTGGTTATGCTTCGAATGCTATAAACGTCAATACACAGGTGAACATAACAATTTCAGTGTGTGGAATACTCCGAACTGGTTTCTATTGCATAAAATAACAACACATAAAAATGCTCTCGTACATGGCTCGGTTATACGAATTTATAGTCACCCACAAAAAGTGTGCGAATAAATATTCACTGTTAGGAAATAAGCATCGAGAAATAATTATCATTAGCATCAAATTGTTTCCGAGTTACTAAATGCTTCATCCAAAACGTGAAAAAGGATTAAAATGTATACATTGAATGAAAAGTTAAACAAAATATTAGTTTTACAGTTACGATTTAAAAAAATTAAATAAATAATTAGATGCTCCAACGTATATATTTCACTGTAATTTAACAGTAACGTACGTGAAAATTTTGACATTTTTGTCTAGGAAATTATTAAATTTATCGTTTGAAAGTGCAATGCATTACATTCTATATTAGATCTTGATGTTTACATGTAAAATGCATTTTAAACGGCGTTTCTTTTATTTGATCATAAACTTATCATTACTATGTGGAACCCCTTCGGAAATATTTGCTGTTTCTCTTTGTCCAGCTTAAGTCCCCAGAAACACACACATACACAAACAAAAAAAAAACAAACAAACAATTAAATACACACATATATACTTATATATATATATATTAATTTCTCCATGTATAGATACATATGTACGTACATACATACGTACGTACATACATACATATATGCAAACTGGAAGATTTATATAATTTATAAAGATATGCATTCATGCATACATATATATATGTGTGTGTGTGTGTGTGTGTGTGTGTGTGTGTGTGTGTGTGTGTGTGTGTGTGTGTGTGTGTGTGTGTGTGTGTGTGTGTGTGTGTGTGTGTGTGTGTGTTATTTATGTGAATTCTTGTGTTGAAACAATTTTTTTCTCTGTCTAGGGAGAGTCATTATGCCAATATAATTAACACACACACTGGTTCAACTACACTATTTTTCTTTATTATTAGACAATTTGTTAAAATTTCGCTAATTTGTTCTGTTTTTGTTTGTCAAATCTCTTTCACCGGTGCATGCAACATTTTCAATAAGCATATATGCATACATATTTATATATATATATGTGTGCGTGAGTGTGTGACTGCGTGTGTCTGTGTGTTTGCGCGTGTGTCTGTGTGTATGAGTGTCTGCCTATGTTTTCGTACGTGTACGTACATACGAGGTTGTACCCCAAAGAAACTGACATTTTGCAATATTATTTAATTCACATGTTTACAGCTTTATCGCCTTCAAACTATTTCACCATTTGAAACAATGGATCAGTCCTCACATGTTTTCCACTGTCCGAAGAGTTTCTGGAACTGTTGTGGAGTGATGCCTTTTAACTCCTCCGTCATTTTTTTTCTCCTGCACCTCTTCCACAGTTGGAAACGCTGTAGTAACAGCTTTCGTCGCCAGTGATAAACCTTGAAAAGTGGCCTGGATAAACTTCCAACTATTCTTTCAGTATACGACACGCATTCAGTCGTGAATGCTTTTGATCGTCCGTTAACAAGCAAGGCATAAATTTTGCTGCAACTCTTTTCATTCACACCTCCTCGCTCAGAATTCGTTCGCAGGAGCTCTAGAACACACCAGTCATATCAACGCGTTCGTCAATTATTCGGTGACCGTCCTTCAAGATTAGTTCATGAATTTTCATGATCACTTCATTCATTCGGGAGGTCGACAGTCACCCTGAATGACGTTGGTCTTCAAGCGACAAATGAGCATTCCTAGAGCATAAAAACCACTCGTAAACTTGTATTTTACTCATGGCTGTGTCCTAAGTTATTTCAGGCATGACAACTTTTACGGCATTGTTTCCCCAGCAGAAAACAGAATTTCACACAATTATGCTGTTCTTTCGTTTAAGCCATCTCAACAGTCGACGAGCAGGGGAGAAGCACTGCAAAACAAAGATGCACCACGTAGCACAGCACCACACCAGGAAACAATGCCGGTCGGCAGACTGATGCCTAAGGATTATATCAAGTGGATTCCAGCGGCGAAAGCGTGTAACATCGGGCTTGTCTCCCAAAGAACTTTTCCGGTTACGCTCTCGGACATGCATATATATATATATATATATATATATGCATACACACGCACGCACGTACACACACAAATACACACACACACACACACACGCATATATACAGAAAAAAGGACTAATGAGTGCAGTTTGAAATTATGTACTTTTATGCGTCCATCAGAGCAATTTAAAACGATTAAATATGGAAACCACATCTAAAATGCAATTCATAGTTTGTCAAAAGTTGCTATCTTTATTAAATTGCTTAAGGATATCGTTGATCTGGCAGGATGTCACACCGATATATATGTATCTTACGAAAAATATTTTCAGAGAAATGTTTGCTCTCTTATTTTTTACAGTTCATAGTCTGACATTTGTAGACAATGGGGCAGTTTGGCAAGGCAACGCGCTCTTTGTTACACCGGTTATACGCTAATTGTGTACCGAAAATTCGGAACTGCAACACATTGCTAATATGTCGTGCAGGACAGCTCGGCCAGACCCGAATGCTTTGCTAACAATACTTATCAATATGTTGAATGTAAGAAGAAATAATATCACTGATATGTATAACAAACTGAAGTGAATGTGGCTGCCTTATGTCATGTTATCTTATATACCTTGTAGTGAAAACATTCTAGGAGTTTATATTTAGAATAGAATTAAGCTCAACAGCGACCGTGTTTCTTACAGTTAAATGTAGAAGGGATAGTAATTATGATGCAACAATGCACCGTATACCTTCCTATTCTTTCATTCGTTTGCAATGTCGGATTACTTTCCTTCTGTCAGATCATTAGTTTCTTGAATATGAGCCTCTTTTCAATTATAAATCTCATTTCCATGTTCTCCATTACAAACAAATAAATTTTGTATATTCTGAAAGTAAAGGTATTAGTATAGTTTTCATAAACATTGAATTCACAAATTACCAGTGAAACTATATTTCGAAATGAACACTAATATAATTCCAAACAATGAGGGATATTAATATAATATCTTAATATCATTTCCGTGTGAGAAAATCGGAAACATAATCATTATCGAATGATAATACCCACCAAGTTCATTTAGGCTTGGAATGTTTTCATGGTATTCTACGATGCTATGATAGTTTTTATTGTTTTAATACACGTTTATCCATGAATTAGAATTCTATCATGTTTCGAATTTCAAATGATTTTCTTGTTTATTACCGTGTATGCAGCACTCGAAAGTGATTGTTATGTGACAGTAATATTTGACTCTATCAATCCAACATAAAATATTTGTCGTGACAAATGCCAATGTATAAGAAGGGGGATAGATATATTGGTGGGCGTGTGTGTGTGCGTACGTCTGCATGCGCATGTTTTTCAGTTTAGTGTGGACAATTAGAACTACCATAAACCAAAAACATTTTCTATATCAGAGCCATCTAAATATTAATGTCTATAAAGATATTGCATATAGCTGTAATTATTTTCAGTTAGAGATTTATTTATTTTCATGCGAACTTATTTCCATTTTGTTTTTGTTTTTTTTTAATTTTAAATGCATTCAAGTGCTGAAATATATAATAATACAGGTTAATATCTTTCTCGTATATATATATATATATATATATATATATATATATATATATATATATGTTGTTCTATTACATATTTGTATATTTCAAAATATGTACAACTATATCTCGCTATTTAGGAAATTAAATCCCTTAGATATGAATTGGAAACTTTCATATAACATTATTATAGACGTGAAATTTGTAGCAATTTTTAGATTTCAGAAGACAACAGAAGATATAGTACTCTTAATGCAAAGTATTATGCCAACAAGCTGATGCAGTTACGAAATGCATTGAAAATCAAACCCCCAAGAAAGCTGACGAAATAAGGTTTGTTTCATCACGACAATGCTCCAGCACACAAATCCTTGGTTTCACTGGCAGCTGTGCATGACTGTGAATTTGAACCAGTTATAATGTTAGCAACATCTTCATAAAGTGCTAAAACCTTGAGGAAAATTGTATTCTAGTGTGATTTATCTGTATACTATTTTACCAAGATGCTACACAGCGACATGAATCTTATTCTTTATGGAAAAAAAAATTAGATGTTACGGAGAATTTATTTTATCAAAACATGTGAATTGTACGAAGTGATATCAAAACCATGACACACTAGTTTTGTAGCTCGCCAACAGATGGCAGCATACAGATGCGTGTGTTATGAGGGTTAGAAGTGACCTTCATGTGGCAATGTGCCGAGTGATATCACTGTTTACTTTGCAAGTTGTGAAACTTGTGTTTTTATAATCACGTTTATCCTATAGTATGCAATATTGTCAGAACAAAGAGCCAACATGTAAGTTTGCGTGAAACTTGGGAAGTCTGCTGCAGAAACATTGAACATGCTTCGAACAGCTTACGGTGGCAAAGCAATGGCTCGTACTCAATATTTCGAGTGACACGGGTACTATAGAAGGGGGAAAACGTTGGTGAAAGATGATGAGCGATCAGGAAGCCTTGCCACGAGTGCTACGCCTGAAAATGTAGTATTGTATATAGAGAATAAGTCTCCCAGGGGCAGACTGTCAATCCAGAGTTCTACAGCGATGTTTTGAAGTGCAAGTAACCGGACGTGTGGAGCGTGAAGTATTGGATTCTTCACTAAGCTCTCCTCACTCGTGACTTTCTTATCAAAATCAACATAGTATCTCTTCTGCACCCACCCTATTCACCAGATTTTGCCCCTGCGGAATTCTATATCTTCCCCATGATGCAAATGGAACTCAAATATCACCATTTTAACAGCATTTTCGAGATCAAAGGCGAATCGCAGAAGGTCCTCAACTCGCTTACGGAAAACGATTTCCAGGCCGGATTCCAAAAGTGGTAGGAACGCTGTCAGCGGTGTATTGGTGCGCAAGACGACAATTTCGGTGGAGAAGATGCTAAAACTTAGGTAAATATGTTATTTTTACATTATTTACATTATTTACATTTGACGAAAATTTGTCCTCATCTTGTTTGTTGTTAACACAACGTTTCGGCTGATATACCCTCCAGCCTTCATCAGGTGTCTTGGGGGAAATTTCGAACCTAGTTTCTCCTTCCCAGGTTCGAAATATCCCCAAGATACCTGATGAAGGCTGGAGGGTATATCAGCCGAAAAGTTGTGTTAACAAGATGAGGACAAATATCCGTCATATGTAAATAATGTACATAATTCCTCATCTCTTAAATATAAAATGTTATTTTTAATTAATAACCAGTCTTTTTAATTAATAACTAGTCCAGGTATCTTTGGATACCAAGTCGTGTATATACATAAGTAAAACTAATTTAAAATGTAACTAATATTATTCACATATATCTAAGGCGGTGGTCTGACGGAATGGTTACCACGCTGGGCGAAATTCTTAGCGGCATTTTATCCGTATTTATGTCCTGATTTCAAATTCCGCCGAGATTGATTTGCTTTTCATCCTTTCGGGGTCGGTACTATGGGTAGCGATTGAGTACAGTGATTTACGTAATTGATTTACACCCTTACCAACAATTTCTGCCTTCGTAACAAAAATTTGAAATTATTATTATTGATGAATTTAAGGTAGTGAGCTGGCATAATCGCTCGCGCGCAGGGCAAATTGTTTAGTAGCACTTCGTTGTTTCGTTCTGAATTCAAACTCCGCCGAGGTGAACATAGCTTTTCATCTTTTCGGAGTCTATGAAATAACTACCAGTTAAACATTGAGCTTGATGTAATCAACTTAGCCCCTCCCAATACCTGCTGGCCGTGCGCCAAAATTTCAAACCAGCATTATTCATGTATTTCTCGAAGATGTAGTATTGTGTATAGTATTAGCCAGAAGTACCGAATCAATTATAACATATAAATTACCTAAAACTGACGAGCAGAATGAAATCTGAAAATTAGAAACATGCATTCGTAAAAGGGAACGCTCATTCGATTCGATTTCACAGAAGAGCGAATATTAAATACCAATGTTAAATGAAAAAATATCAGTTATAAAATGGAAGATATAAATATAATGGGTAAATATAAACTAAGAGTAGAAATAATAAAATAGAAATAACATACTAGGTATACATGTGGTTATCAAACCAGGTATACATTTTAGCTGCTGCAACTTAAGAAAGTGGAATTTATAGGAATAGTAAAATGTAGGGGAAGGATATACAGGAAATTTTTAACATATACCGAAGACATATATAGCAAGATGTAATACAATAAACGCCTACGAAAAAAATCATGAGAGTGAGACAAATACTTTTTAGCAGCAAAAGAGAATGAGATAAGTAAAATAAGGAAACGCAAAAAAGAAAAACCTTTCTATAATATATAAGATATAACTGGAAAATAACTACACTAAAAAAGATGATTTGTACAAAGCAACAAGTTTTAATATATAAAACAAAAGTAAATATATTCAATAAAGTAACAAATAAAAATTCTACATCATGGATAATATCCTTCAAACACGACAGATAGGAAGTATTCTGGAGAGCAAGCCGTTAATGGCTGCTAAGCTGTGGGCTAAAATATAAAACAAGATCCAATTTTAGATTCACAGTGTCAATTCTTAGCCATAGCCAACGACAGAAATAAATGAACGGAATAAGACGTTTAGCTTATATGCAAATATTTCAACCGAGCGGGTGGAAAACATCATTTCCGGATTCTCGGTTCTTGCCAAACCTGAATATATGCAGACGTTATCAAAACAGTAGGCATATTCAATCCTTCAATACAGTCTTCGACACTAAGACGGATGAGGAATGTTATAACTATCTACCACCTCCCAATCAACTTGAATACAGCTATAGAGACTGACTAAAAACAGAAGATGTCAAATCATATAATAATAAAATGCTGGGACAAAAAGTAAGTATAATCAGATGAATATCTCAAACTTTTTGGACAGGAAAATTGGCTTAGAGGTTGTCTAGTAACTCTTAACGGACAAGTGTACCATATTTGAAATAGACGGGATATGGGGCATGTAATTACAAGCAATGATATGGAGAAATAGCATGTGGACAAAATTTGGAATCATTAC
Organism: Octopus bimaculoides; assembly: GCF_001194135.2. Classification (NCBI taxonomy): domain Eukaryota; kingdom Metazoa; phylum Mollusca; class Cephalopoda; order Octopoda; family Octopodidae; genus Octopus; species Octopus bimaculoides. The sequence continues at coordinate 23,703,249 of NC_068982.1, forward strand.
TTGGTCTTACACATTTACATGGGTTTCGTATTAGAAGACCAAATCCTGTACAAAGTGCTTCTATTTTGTAGTACAACTCAAAGAGTAAACGTTAATCTGGGAAGAAACTACCCACATATTAACACAATTGACACAACTCTGTTCAATCCGATTAGAATATAAAGCAATCACACATGATAAAACAACATAAAATATATCGATAATATATAACCAAAGCACATAATATATTCTGCAGAACAATGAATAAAACAACAGAAATGAAACACAGATGCAGTTTACAAACGTGGTACGGCATCCGCGAAAGAAACACGGTGCTTGTTGTTGTTGAAAGGATCGATCAGAATTGTCACTTTAAATGACTGAGGCTTTCCGTTCTCTGTCTCTATCACGCCCCTCCTTTTCTCTACGGGTAACAGAATGAGGTGCGTGGCTCAGTAGTTAGGAGTACTCAGCCCACGATCATTAGGTCGTGAGTACGATTCCCGGTGGTGTGCTGTGTTCATTAGCTGTACTTCACTTGCTGCAGTTCACTCAGATGGCAAAACACATTTTGTGTGAGGCTGAATCTTCCTGAGAACTACGTTATGGTATGCATGTCTGTTGACTACGCAACCACTTGCGCGTTAATTTTACGAGTAGACTTTTCCATTGATCAGATAAAAAGGAACCTCGTCGTCGCAACGGATGGAGTGCCATTTTGTAAAAAGAGTGAAAGAAAAGTTTTTAAAAAGTTTTTCCTGTCCCTATATAAGATTTGTTTTCGTTTTCTTCCAAACATTTGAAGGTCTATTTTGCTCCAGTCCACTCATCTGGTCAAAATGAGTTGTAGCTCTAAATGAAAGGGGCCAGTCTTGTCTTATTCTGTGTGACGCTGAATCTGCCTGAGAACCTTGTTAATGGTATGTATGCTTGTGAAGTACTCAGCCACTTGCGAGTTAATTTTATCCTCGTGTGGTAATGGAAATTGAAAGTGACATTCAATATTTGCTATGAGACTATGTATCTTTGTAGCAACTTTTCTTTCGATCTATGTATGTACTGTCTCTCTCAGGTTCTCTTTCACTTCCTCTGTGTCCTTCCGCTTTCCCGCTTTAAATTTAAGAGTGTATGTATGTATCTATGTATCTACATTTGTTTTGATCTGTGTAGCTACTTTTATTTCGGTGTATGCATCAGTCTACTCTGAAAATACTGATAACCATTTTACCTCTCCCTTTAACTGTAGAAAAGTAACAGTAACATCCACATCTATTTGCTGAGAGACATATAGACAAGGGAAGAGAAAGAGTATATCAGAGAGAGAGGGGCTGCCAGACAGATAGAGAGATAAATAGGCAACTTTTCTTTTTGCAATTTCCATATGATATGGCTTTATCATATATCTTCGAAAACGAAAAGTTTACTAGCGTTTTCATTATGAGAATAGTTCCAGTGTCTTTCGATATTATTTTCTATCCACTCCCTTCCGTCACTCAATCTCTCAAAATATCTCTCTTTTACCCCTCCTTCCTCTCTCCCTCCAAACATCTCTTGTCTCTAACTGTTCTTCTGCGTTTAACGTGTTATATTTCTCTTACAACTCAGCGCTATCAATCTCACCCTCTCACTCACTCCCTCTGCTTCTGTCCCACCTCTCTCTCCCGCTTTGGCACCCACTTCAACTACACCTTCTCTGCTTAATAACTTTTATTTCTCTTATTCTTTGTACCACTCCTTCAAACTTGTTACCTCTTCCTTTGAAGTGTGACACACACACCACAGGTACGTACGTAGAAAAACAAAAATGGCGTATTAATATCATTGATCCTTCTAGTACACCACAATGCCTGACATTTTGGTGGGAGTGAGTAGTTGATTACATTTATTTCAGATCTCAGCTGGTAACTGGTTTATCAACTCCGAAAGAATGAAAAGCAATGTCGGCCTCGGCGGAATTAGCACTCAGAACGTAAATACAGATGAAACTTCGCTAGTCGTTTGTATGACATGCTAATGTTTCTGCTTATGATAAATAAGAATGATGAGGAAGAGGTGAAGGATAACTTCCTTTGTTGGTCAAAAGTTCAAATAATTTGCTGTCATTACTAGACTGAAGGACATAGCAACACAATAAAGCATATACATTGTGAGAGTGCACGGAAAAAATTGATGTGAACAAGAGCGGTTTACAAATATTGGATTGAAATTGTGGCACAAGGCCAGCAAGGTCGGGGAAGAATGTGAGTCAATAACATCCACCCCATTGTTTAACTGGTACCTATTTAACGATAACGAAACGAAGAATGGTAACATTGACTTCGGCGGAAAAAATTGAACTTAGAACCTGAAGACAGATGAAATGCTGCTTAGCATTCTGACCGGTGCGCTAAAGATTCTGTCAATTCATCATCTGACAGCTAAGAAATATTAATAAATAGTAAACAAGTAATACAAAGCACCATCCGTGCAGAACAGCAATAAAACTATTAAAATTCCTTAAATTACTTGAGCAAACATACAGGGTAATTCCGTGTTCCCTGGTCACACAGTTGCATTACACAAAAAAGCTATATTCTCAACCGGTTGTAGAATTTACAAACAAAAAAGGTTATCAGTAACAAAGATTTGATAGGAAATATTCTCCAGTAGGAGTGAAATTATACAGGAATTATTTGAGGAACACCCACAAAGAGACCCAAACCACTCTACCACAGCCAAGGCATAAAACATGACCTCTCCCTTCTTTTTTTTTACTCTTCTTAGAATAACACATGTATCCTAGGCCCAGTCACCGTAGAAAGACTTGAAACTCTTATTGACCCTTATTAAAACACGCAAGAAATCTTCAACCCACTCATAATATTCACTCTTGGCAAGAGACAAAAATGTTTGTTTCAACACTTGAAACATGCGCAACACCTTTTAATGTAGCCACCACATGGCGCAAGGCTAAAACACTTTTCTTTTAAAGAAAAATAGCACGTCAATCATCACTGTATACTCTGGTAATAACCGGTTCGTATTTCAAGTGAAAGAGGCTGTTTGATAGAGGCCCATTGGTTTTTATTGCATGCATGGTGAATGATTGCCGACAGGAAGGGACTCTTGGCCACGTGTAATTCGGACAGATATGATATTTATATTTACTAAATTTCGGGTGCAAAGCTATTCTGCGGAAAAGTATATTGTACAAAGAAATGTTACCATCATTTAGCCTTCAATTTCTTCGTCTTTGCTGCGATTACATTAGACAAATTATTGTGAAGATTCGTTATTCTCAGCAGTGCGCATTTGATTACATATTATCAACGCCGGTATCCTGTGAACAACAGAAGTCTTTTCATTGTTGCAGATAAAATTTCAGAGCAACAGAAGCTATTTCTTCTATGTGAAATGAGTGGAAACGTGCACAAACGAGAAGGTATCTGAAGCCAATATAGGAAGTAAAAAGTTACAATATGAGATGCAGAGTTTGCGATAAAGTAGAATTAAATTATCTCCTCGAAACAAAATCTAGAAAGTATTAAATTAATCCCATAAACTGAGATGTTGGTTGTCATACCAACGTTACCGGTCACAGAGTAGCTCAAATAAGAGAGGTCAAGTGGCCGAATGAAATCAATACTACAATCTGGTGAAGAGAATAGCAGAGGCGGTAAACACAGGCATCACCTTCATCAGGTATTTTGTTTGTGTAGTGTATGGAATACCTAAAGAGCTTTAAGACAATAGTTTCTATAAATAATATTTAGTTGTAAGTGGAGAGGTCACGCAAAACAGGCATAGTTTGTAAAGAATTGCAGCAATTAAAGGTAATGTTCCTATGAAAGTATACCAACGACGGAAAGGTTGTAAACGTACAGCATATTTAAGCAATAACGTGTGGTTATGACGTACCTCGACTAAATACACACACTTGCACACAACACAGAGACAAGTTAGCATTTTATCCCAGAACAGTAATTTCTAAAAATAATCTAAATATCTATTTCGTGTAATTCTATTATATCAGTCTCTTTATCGAACGTAATATCGGTGGTTTTAATTGAGTTATCTTTCTCTCAATCCAATGTGATATATTTTTTTCTTATTTGAATACTATATAGATTTCCCTCACAAAATAATAAGCCATATTTATGGAGGATTTCAGTCATCTGCAGCTTAACATTTCAAATTTATACTCATAATAATGCTTACCGTTATATTAAAGTCCATGCATTGACATCCAACTACTGCCAGGTTGTAAAATGTTGTTCTAAAGAATGTTCTTATATCTATATATATATATATATATATAAAAGATAATAAGAGTGAAAAAACTACAGAAGGCTTGTGTTACATGGTTAAAGTATATATTTAAATTATGTCAGAAAAATGTTAGAAAAATGTTAGAAAATCTTTTTGGTATATAAACATTGTATTTTGAGAAATAACCGGTTTCGTGTTGTCTTTTCAAATTTCTCTACTTCATTGTAACGCGTTATAATCATTTCTATTTCTGGGATTTGCAAAATCGCTAATAACAATTTTAATGTAGCATTTTTGATTGTCACGAATTATTCATGGGCAATATTGCTAGACTTTAAGGATAACACTTAAAGAATAGCCTGCTGCTGATCAATACATGATACTTAGATGGAGGTGAAATTTGCGCTATCTTAAGACTTCGCACAATTCATCCCATGATTCTGTTCATGAGTGTTTGTTTTCATCATTTATCATTTTGATAATCTTGAAATGTAGTGTCTATAAAATTCGAAGAAAATATATGACTTCTTCTTTGTGGGGTTTCTACTTTCTATCTGTGTTATTCATTTCTACCTGTGATATTCATGCATTGTTTCTTCCGACATTTATTTATTGTTTTCATATAATTCAATGAATCAAGAAATATACTTTCAATAATCATTGTGTGCACCACTGAGGAGTTCGAAAATTTAACATTGCTAAGATTTAAAAAATATATTTACATTACGTAGACCTGTAACACATATTGAATTACCTTTTCATTATTTTGTATCGTTTTTTACATGTTTCTCAAGTATTTTCCCAGTCTTTCTTTAAATGCAGATGTTTTTATATCAGCTTGAGATGAGTAAGGTTTTTTTTTTCCTCTGGTAATTTCTATAGATGTCTTACCTACTATGTGTATCCTCCTCGGCATACAAATATATCGTGGCTTTTTCTGTAAGTCCACATCATCTAATTTGAAATTTCTTCTTTCTTTGTTAAGTTTATGTCTTGTAGTTATTAAGGTGCCTTTTGACATTCGTCCGTGCAAATATATTTCGATTTTATTCTCCGAAATATTCACGTAATTTTCATAACTATGTATGCTATGTTTAGAATAATAACATATCAATTCATATTCATATTCTGATGGATTCGAAGATGAATATTTAATTGCTGCTATATTTCGGCACCGAAATGCAACCTCTTCTCTTTAGAAATGTGTTCATTATAAAATTGATACCCCTTAGAAATTTTGAGACGTTACGGTGTTTCGAACTCGTTTTATGTCTCCTCGGTCAGCTCGATAACACTAACAAGTACACGAACACTTCTACACAGGAATAATAAAAATGGATTATTTGCTAATGCGTGCTGATGTATGCTAAACAAATGATTTATTGGGTGTTCGTAGTACAGCGAGAATTCAATCAGATATTCATGTTCGAATTTTCTTCTACGTAATTTCGATCACAATTTGATAGATATGCTGTCGTTTGATAATTGAAGCTTTGGATTTTTGTTTGGTTGTTCTGCATTTGCTAACCTCATCGACATGATTTATATTCTGATTAAGTAAAACTTTGTATTTTGTAATTAGGTTCTTTAAAATTTAGTTTGTATGATTTATTTGTAATGTTCGTTAAGTAATCTTGTTTATGTACTCCATTAATATCCCTAATTTTTATTTGTTTGTTGCATCATTAGTTAGTTAGGTTCTATATGTGCACGTGATGGTTTTTCAATTTACTCTAGATTAAATCTCATAAACATGAACGTTTGTATATTGGAACGAATGTAATTGAGGAAAGTGTTTCTCCCATCTCTATGTGGAAATTGTATACATTTTTGCAATACGAAGTAAGGAGCAAATCCCGTCTCACTTTTCGTATTATATCAATAAATGATAATGGTTGTGTTCATGCTAAAGTGGAATTTAGCATTAACCTATATAGATTAATATATAGATACATTGTGATAGATAACTAGTTATAAATATATATATATATATATATATATATATATATATATATATATATATATGTATATATATACATATAGATAGATAGATAGATAGATGGTTTGATCCAACAGTGTTACAATAAAAACATATACTCCATCCTGTGAGATATGAATATGAATTTAATACATATACCAAAAGAGCAACTAATAATTTCATTATTTTATGCTACAAGGACATGTAGAATTATAAAACACTATGTATCTCCAAGCACATTTCCAACCTCTATGTATGCGCAAGGTTAAATGCATAAACAGAGCCTGAAAGATTTCTTGGATATACACAGCTTACTTTACCAATGTACGTATTTAATATTCATAAAAGCTTGAAGCTATTAGTGGCTTTTTATTTACGTGTATTAAATATATATAGTCATGGCTAGAAGTTTGAAACATAGGTCTGAAAATTAGTATTTTTATGTTAAATGGACAGAGATATTTTAAAACTAAACAAGTTGGTCTAGAACTACATTTTTGATCTTGCCTATTTTTTTTTTCTTTTAAATATTGAACTATTGGATAATTGATTCACTAAGTATACCTCAAAGATGTATATATTTGAATCGAATCAAAAATGGGTCAAACAATTTTAACACTTAAAAACATTTTCGCAAACATTTGGCCACGCCTGTGCTTATATA
>NC_068982.1:23713669-23718793 GCF_001194135.2 Octopus bimaculoides
ATATAGGAAAGAGGATTTGAAAATGCTGAGATCTTTTAAAGGTGTTTATTGACTTGACAGGTTTCACTTTTTTAATAAAAGATTTTCAAAAAAAATTGTAAGGTTTTGGGTAGGCTTTGTTGTGTTAAAAACGGTTATCATAGGTGTACTAAAATAGAGTGATACAGTCTTTGACAATGATAAGAAAATGTTAAGAAATACAATCTACGACAATGATAAGAAAATGATAAGAGGGGATATTTGCTTAAACAGTTCAGATAAAATTGTTCAAAATAGGTAGTAAAATAAGCCAGTTGATCAGAAATCATGATTGTATAGAAGCATATATACAGGAAGAATTTGTAGACAGAATTTGATAAGAGAAAGCTTGCATTGCTTAGACAAAACTTAATCGAAAATCATATTTATACAGTATTTATACAGACTTTTAGGGGCATGAGCAACCTTTTTTTTTCCTTCATCTCCTGTCTTGTCTGTGTGTCTGGCAAGGATGGTTGCTATTTTTAAAAATAGTGAGTGAGGTTGGTCGGTGGGGAAAGCATTCACATAGTTTGTGGAATCAAAAGGATTTTTTTTTAATTTCTGGGTTAGTCTGTCATGGTTCAGTGGTTTTTGGACTAGTCTTAGAGTTCAAGATAGTGTGAATGTGTGTGTGTGTGTGTGTGTGTGTGCATGCTTCTATGTGTGTGTTATATATATATATGTGCTTGCGTATGTGTGTTTTTTTTCTTTGACTGGTCTTAGAGTTCAGTGTGGTCTGTGTGTGTGTGTGTGTATGGGCCTCTGTATGTGTGTGTTTTATCTTTATATATGTGCACGTTTGTGTCTCTGTGTGTGTATGCGTGTGATTTGTATTTGACAGGGTGCTGTGTGTGTGCGTGTGTATGTTTGTGTGTGTTGTATTGGTGAGGGTGGTATGTGCGTGCACGTGAGTATGTGTGTGTGTATCTGTGGTTGTCTGTAGTGTTAAAATTCTCCTGGTGGTGTGTATTCGTGCATTCGTATGTTTGTGAGGGTGCATATGTAAGTATCTGTATCAGTGTGTATGTGTGTGTGTGAGTTGCATTTGTCTGGGGTTCTGTGTGTGTTCATGTGTATTACGTTTAACAGGTTGTGTATATGTGTGCGCGTATGTGTGTGCGTGTGTGCAGTCACACAATTTGTCCAGAGTTTTGTTCCTGCCTTTTGTAGGATTTTAATTGCTTCGATTGCGTACCATTGAGTTGTCGTTATTTCAAGCCTAAACCTGTCATGTCAACCCAACAAATTAATATCCACTCTAAAATATTGAAATTCACTCCGACAGCAAAATACCTACAAAAGTCAGGAACACAATTCTGAAAAAACTTTGTGACTACATGTCAAACTTCCCTTATAGTGAACGTCCATAACCTAAACCGAAATCCAATAACAGTAAAGGGGAATGGGATATCATGTACGAGTTACAAAACAATCATGACATCACAGTCAAGGAAGGAGATAAGGGTAGTGCTGACGTAATTATGGACACAGAATAATGCAAAAAAAACTCTCTATCTCACCTCTTACAAGACACTACTTGCTATGAAAAAGTAGTCAACTACCAACATTCAAAAACAATATCCAAATTGAACACACTCATTTGCCAACATGGTAATAACCTAATGGCAAAGGAATGCGAATACTTAATAAATTTCAAAACCCACAACCGCTTCGTGCTTCCTAAAATCCACAAGAGCAAAGTGATTACCGATGCTTGCAAAAAGTCCACCTCAACTTGCATCACTGTATTACATCCCATTGATCTCAAACTGAGACGAATTGTGGCAGGTCTAAACTGTGAAACCCACAGATTAAGCAACTTCATTGATATACTCATAAAACCAATAGTTGGACACATACTATGTATCGTAAGTATTGTAAGTATTGTAAGAGATGATCTCGACCTCCTAAACCACCTCCCCAGACATGCCAATAAAGACGTTTTCATCGTCTCTTTTGATGTGGTAAACCCTTATATTACGATCCCATATCAATACAGACTGGAAAACATTAAATTCTGGCTAAAAAAGAAAACAATACGCCAATCTAGTGCCTTAAGTTTATCTTCCCAAAAACCTTTTAAAATTTTAATAATAATAATACCTACAAACAGATATCAAGGACTGCCATGGGAGCTAAAGTTACCCTACTTTATGCCAATCTGGTGATGGCCTAGCTGGAAATACAAATCTATGAACAATTCAAATTAAAATACGACCTATCATTCTACAAATATCTGTTGGAGAATTGGAAACGCTACTTGGATGACTGACTCATCCTATGGTCTCACACATTCGACCAACTCAATGAATTAAAAAAAATTATCAACCACGTCAGCGACCATATCCAATTTACTATGGAATATAGTCAAGACCAACTCCCATTTCTAGACATTCTTAATATAAAAAGGCACCGACATTGAAACTGATCTCCATTACAACCCAATTTATTCCAAACATTCAAAGAAAAATACACACATATATACACGCAATGTAATCCCAACAATCGCAACAGACATTTGCACACACACACACACATACACACCAATGCAAAATTACCCAACACAAGCCCAACACTCGCCGTCAAGAAATACGGTCACTCTAACTGCGGAACCTACATCCACCTCATTGAAGGAACACTATATAAATTCCAATCAGCACACACATTTGTCGCAAAAAATAACTTCATCTGCGTATCAATTAAAATTTACTTTATTCCATTAGTTGTGCAAGGTGCCACAAAGACTACATAGGGCAGACTAGACCCATCCTCAGAGATAGGATGACACTCCACCGCCAAGAATTGAGGGATCTCACCACAAGACAGATACCACTTAGTGGACACTTAGATGTCTGTGCACAATATACGTCCCACAAATTTCAAGTTTCCCCACTGTGCCAATGCCCAGGGAGCGCCATTGACCAAACACGGAGAAATAACGAAAATATCCTTAATCAAGCATATTCCCCATTAAACAGACACACATTCAGGCAAGAAACACACACATATATACACTCACTGTAATACCAACAATCACAACAAATATTCACAGATACACATACATACACACTACCCTAATAAACGTGACACACACGAACATACACAGAACCCCAGATAAATACAGCTCACTCACACACACATACACACTCACACACATACACACTCATGCGCATGCTTATATATGCCCCCTCACACACATACGAATGCACACGCACACACACAGACGTACACATACACACACACACACTCGAACAAACACATACACGCAACCACATACACACACACGCGCACACACAGTACCCTGACAAATAGAAATCATACATATACACACACACACACAGAAGCGTACACACATATACACGCACCATCCTGCTAGATATAAAACACACACATATACAGATCCATACACTCACACCCCACGCTGAACTCTAAGACCAGTCAAAAAACCTCACACACTTACACAAGCACATATATATACACACATGCATAGCACCATGCACACGCACACACAGAGTCACAAACACGCACACTCACACCATTTTGAACTCTAAGAAGAGTCCAAAGACCACTGAAGCATGACAGACTGGCACAGAAAGAAACAAAATCCTTTTTGTTCCGACAAACTATGTCAGATTAGCCAAGAAAGAAAAAACAATCCTTTTTGTTCCCACAAACTATGTCAGATTAGCCAAGAAAGAAAAAAAATCCTTTTTGTTCCCACAAACTATGTCAGATTAGCCAAGAAAGAAAAAAAATCCTTTTTGTTCCGACAAACTATGTCAGATTAGCCAAGAAAGAAAAAACAATCCTCTTTGTTCCCACAAACTATGTCAGATTAGCCCAGAAAGAAAAAACAATCCTCTTTGTTCCCATAAACTATGTGAGTGTTGTCGCCCACCAGCCAACCTCCCACGCTCTTTCTAATAACAACCATCCTTGCCAAACACACATACAAGACTGGAGATGAAGGAAGAAATGTTGGTCATCCCCCTAAAATTCTGTATAAATAATTAAATATGATTACAGATCGCGTTTTGACTAAACAATACACTCTTTCTTCTATCAGATACTGCCTACAAATTCTTTCTGTATATATGCTTCTATACAATCATGATTTTTGATGAACGTATAAATAAAGTTCTATATTTAAGAGATGAGGAATTATGTACATTATTTACATTCGACGGATATTTGTCCTCATCTTGTTTGTAGTTAACACAACGATTCGGCTGATATACCATCCAGCCTTCTCCAGGTGTCTTGGGGAAATTTCGAACCTAGGTTCTCATTTCTAAGGTATTCTTCGATGTTATTATTATTATTATTATTATTATTATTATTATTATTATTATTATTCAGTAGTTTTATTTTTATAACGTGCTTTCACTTCACTACCGAGCGCAGCTCTGTGCGCCTTGGGTATGTGCTGTGGTTTGCTGTGGTGCTCTTATGGTTACTGTATTGAAAGTGTTTTGCGTAGGATGTGTGCTGTGCCCAGTAGTGCAATTTTCTGTATATTATTATTATTATTATTATTATTGTTGTTGTTGTTGTTGTTCAGGTTACTGCCTGGAATCGAACTCGGAATCTTGGGGTTAGTAGGCCGCGCTCTTAACTTCTACACCATATGCCCGTGGGCTGAAGGGTATATCAGCCGAAACGTTGTGTTAACAACAAACAAGACGAGTACAAATATCCGTCGAATATAAATAATATAAATAATGTAAATAATGAACTTATAAATAATTATGAATTTATTTTACTACCTATTTTGAATACTTTTATGTAAACTGTTTAAACAAAAAGCCCCTCATAACATTTTCATCGTCAATGATTGTATTTCTTAACATTTTCTTATCATTGTCAAAGACTGTATTACTGTATTTTAATACATCTAAACAACCATTTTTTAACACAACGAAGTCAGCAGAAAACCTTACATTTTACTTTTGAAAATCTTTTATTAAAAATGTGAAATCGGTCAAGTCAATAAACATCTTTAACTGACCTCTGCAGTTTCAAATCCTCTGTCCTATGTATCTTCACTCGTGCAATACCTTTCGATTTTACTTTGCTATATATATATATATATATATATATATA
>NC_068982.1:23719539-23726012 GCF_001194135.2 Octopus bimaculoides
TTTAGCTGAAGATCAGAATAGAGTATTATGTACTCTTAACTGTGAAACAATTGTACTAAATTAACTAAAAGGCAAGTGTTTTTTACTCTTCTCTATTGTTTTTTGTTCTGTGTGTATCAAAAATATCGCTATCAATCTGGAGTAATAATTTGTAGTTTTGAAATCAGTAGTTCTTTGACTGCTATTTCTGAATTCTCAGTATGTTGGAGAAGCAGGTTACTGTCAATCCCTATATATTTATGATTATATATATATATATATAAGTTACTTAGAATACACTCAACTCGGACCGAGGAATTTCTTACGTATATCCAACACCGAAATGGACTAGCCCGGATAACTGTCGGTAACTGCAAGCGGCGAACGATCTCCGCTGGCACGCTACAGGGGATATTAATTTTGAAATATATCGGACAAGCGGTCGTATTATTTATTTGTGTAAGAAAATAATTTCTCCTTCTTCCATTTTACCAACTTATCGTTCCCAGCATTTGCAAAATAGTATGTGTTTCTACAAATACACAGTTCATTATTATTGTTTGTTTACATATATTCTGTAATTGGATATTTTCCTTTACAAGTATGAACGGATATTAAACATTATGAAGCGAATGCAACCGTGCTTATTCATTGATTTAATCGATAATTCTCTCCAATTAATTGTATACGACAGCTATATGCATAGTGTTCGGTGATTGTTAGAATTAATATGTTTACAAATAAATGTCATTCTTAATATTTGCGGATGTATACGAAGTATTTTAGCACACATGACTGAAACCAAACTTGGTCCCTACGGTAACATATGTTTTACACACATTATAGGGCGACATATTGAGCATATAGCAAAGAATGAATGGAATTATACCTATCTGTTTTCTTTGGTAATTTGGAATTAATTTTCTGTATTGTTTAATTAAGGATGTAATTTTTACACTACCAATACCCGTTTATGACATTGCTCAAATTATATTTCAGATCAGGGATGTGCTGTAAACGACGGTGCGAAAATCCTATACAGAATGCAACTAAATATGATTATGTCGTTACGAGCCACATCTCAAAGTGGAATATCACACTTGAAATAACTGATGTGTGAGATCATTATGTTCCTACACTTCCTGAACCTCATTTGATATGAGTTGTACGATAAATTAAGGTTAAATAGGCAAGCTATTTTGGAAGTTTACACTTTGCTTATATAAGATAAGATTTAATTAATATTAACTATTACGTTAGACGGTTTTTCACATCTCTACATACATTAATTGGCTACTGATTTTCAGCTTCTCTCCCGCCAGGTCTGATCTGATTAAAGCATTTAACTAGGATTTTCATCACACTATAATATGTTTTAGTAACTAGATATATTTTCTCAAAAAAAAAAAATGTGAATTTAGAATTTACTAATACACGGACTATTGGATATTTCATCGAAATTTTGGGCAACTATAAATTAAAATATGAGATCATAGGGAATACATTCCAATGGCGCAAATTGTTAATGATTTTCACGTGTAAATGAAATAAGATGTAAGGGATCAGTTATGAGATTACTTTGATAAAGATTACGAGAAATTACATTAGAAATTATATAATAAACATCAGATCTGTTAAAGTAATGCAATGCACAGTTACGTATGCATGTTATGAAGAATAAGTAACGTCTAAGTGCGTAGCTCTTGTCCAACATATTCTCCTACTGTGCATAAAAATCGGCAAATTTTGAAATGCATGCAATTAAAATTGTTAAATATTGCATACAAAATATGTAAGTGCGTAGTTTCTTTAATGCTATTGTGCATTTAATATTATTGTTTGTAACATTCAACCATTTTTCATTTGTTCTTTAGCTTCACATTTCTAAACCATGACCTTGAATGTAACAAAATTAAGTATATTATTGGCGGAGAAAATGTAATATGTTTGGTTGCCTGAATAGATAAATAAAATAGAAAATCAGTATCTAATATAACACAACATATGTTTGGAGGCAGACAACAATATGATAAATATTTTTTCCACAGTGAATCTGAACACGAGTTTATTAGATACTTTCATTTAAGTAGCATTTTTTCTGTAATTTCATTTTCTAGCGAATCATGAAATAACAAATAATTGAATAGAGACAGCTAATAATAAATGAGAAAAAAACTACAGGAGCACCAGACTTAAGGCATTGCATCATAAGTGATCACGTTCATATTCTTAGTGCACACACGATCACTCAGCCAATTTATCACATATGTTATTGAAACTATTTCAATACGCAATGTTTCAGATATGCACACATACACATACACATAGGTAATATACATGCATATAAATGTTTATATATATGCATAGAAATATATGTATACATGTAAGTATGTGTGTATATATAGATATACATATGTGTGTGTGTGTTTATCTAGAAGCAATAATGAATACGATAATTATATCCCTCTTAACGCATATAGACACCCTCAACCACACACACGTATATATATATATATATATATATATATATATATATATATATATATATATATATATATATACATACACACGCAGGCACACACATATATACACATACATAGACACACAGACACATACACACGTATATATTTATATCTATCTATGTATATACAGGTTGTCACAAAAATATGTATTCATGGTATAAATTGATGACACACTGAATTTACAAGTTATTTTCTATATGTAACACGTTAAACAGAATTAACGCAGGGAGACTTGATTTGGAATAAAGGAAAATTCTACTCAAGTCTCCAAATTTAAAATGAGAGTGGAAGTGCAAAAAGAGTTTCACCTGCAAAATTGCCATCACTTCAATTATAGATAACTTTGAAGCAGATCACACATGTCAAAATGTCTATGAAGAACCTTTCTACAAAAGGTACGAGGCCTGATATTTTGAGGAAGATAACTGGTCGATTACATCGACCCCAGTGTTTCACTGGTACTTAATTTATCGACTCCGAAAGTTGAAAGCAGAGTCGACCGCGGTAGAATTTGAACTCACAATCTCGCTAAGCATTTCCTCCAATCTGTTGTCGATTCTGCCAGGTCACCGCCTTAATAAAAAATGTCTATAAATAACGTTCCGAAAGACCGGTAAGTAACGGTATTAAGAATATATGTCTGAGTTCATGAAAATCTCTGCTACAATTGACTTTTGAGATACAAACTTTAAACCACGCGACCATCACATTTTGAAACCCTGTCATTGGAAAATATATATTTCAAGAAGTCTCCAGGCTCTACATGAAAATGAGTCGAGCCATAGCGTGGACTTTTGGGGTGTTTTTTTTTTTTTTTTAGATAAAGATGTAGAAGCACAGTTTCCTACAATAATTGAGGTTTGTTGTCGAAAGGCATCCAACTCTATATAAACCTCTTTTGGTATTCCATTAAACGATTCCGGAAGCCCATCTCGTCAATGTTAAACAGTTTAACTGAAAGTTGGGATTTTAGTTTCGCCTTGCCTTTTCTATATATCTCGTGCACTGTTGCGCAAGCTAGCAAATCAACTCATCTACTATGGAGGGATAAAATGAGGGAGGAATGTCATAACATCAGTATGTATTGAGAAATGTGTAAATGGGTTTGATAGATTACTAGGTGATATCTTAGAGAAATCCAATTATTGTAGGTGACACAGAATTCCGTTACAGCTATATGACATCGGTTTGCGACTAAGTGAGATGTGATGACGACTCACTCTCGAACTGAATTAGGCTCCCAGCCTCAGTATCATGAATGACTCCTTCGAACACTACATTAAAAAAGTATTAAGAACAAATGTTGTTTAGATGTTTTTTAATTTCAGTTTACACTATTTTACGCTTGTTTATACTCTTTTTTACATTCAAAGTTCACAAACCTCCTTACTTATATTATGAAACATATTCCTTTCAATAATATCAATATGCTTACAAAACTTCTTTTCTGTTTGGTCGACACTAATTTTCAAATTGCTGGTGTCCGTTGCTCTAATCATAGCGGCGTATAACTAGCCGTGTGTAAACATCGGAGTGGGTAAAATTACACCTACACGATCTAAAGTCTAACCCTTTGCCTTGTTTGCTGTGAATGTGCGAGCGGAATCTTTAAGAATCTACGATGGGAAACAAAGGGATGGTATCGCAAATTTAAACACTCTAAATTAACGAACTATACGACGGGAGGGGTGAAATCCAGAGTTAATCCTCGACTCGGAATTTTAACAAAAATATCAAAGGTGATTTATAAACACAAAACTCAATATCGGTAACTTCATACACCGATTAAGGATAAGCCAACGCCATCATAATCATTCCTTAATAAAGCCATCCTAATCTAAAACTTTCGTATATGGCGTAATTCAGTGATGTAAGTTGTCGTTCCTTTTACTTGTTTTACGACCGTAATTTTTATTTACTTTCTTTACGCCTTTTAATATCCACCAAATAATCATACTTTTGCACGTTTGTTTCGTTTAAAACCTGCCTGATTATCATTCATAATCCCGAAAAACATCGTGACCATCGGTCCATCCATTTGACCGTGAAGGGAGTACAAACTGACAGACGGACATAACACCCATTATAATACGATGTCATCCTGCGATTATTTAGGGAATGAAATCGTTGTTTTCTACAATATCGTTTATGGAAATTCGTTCCGTGTTCATCTTCTTTCTAAAGAATCATCAAAATCTCTTGTCGTTAGAGCTGCACTGATTTAAATTGAATTTTAACCAGCTTTAGAGAAAATTTCTTATCTCGTTGATTACAACTCTTTGTACGGTTCCAATAGACATTGTTGGCTAATTCATTTATTTCGTGTGCACCTGTTACGTGAAATTTCCCGATTCTCAACGTTTCCATATTTGCTGTTTGTTTTGTGTGTTTCTTCGTAAATTATTCTAAATACTCTATTGCAAATTCCAACAATATTGCTGCAGTATTGTATATTTTTAAGTTCGTTTGTGTAAATACTAGCACACTGACTCAAACATATAGTTTTAATACTTAATTTTAAGTACATACATATAAGCACAAGCGCGCGCACACACACACACACGCAAAGACACATACATGCAAGAAAACACACGCAACACACACATATCCTGCTAAGTCTGATTTTCACGCTTTATTATTTCCAATTTTTCGAATTTTCCAATGTTCCAATTTTACAACGTTACAATATTGAAATAAACTAGTACTTTCATGCGCTACGCAATCATCAGGTTTATGTATTCACACTCATCTTCACACACATTACTACTTTCAGGTGTGGAACACGACTATCAAAATATAAACCTGATCATTGCGTAACTCATGAAATTAAACACATGAAAGTACTGATTTATGTCAATATTGTTAACGTTGTATAATTGTAAAAATTGGAAATATTAAAACGTAAAAATCAGTCTAAGTTGGAATTTCATTGATCAATATATTGTTCTATTTACAATTAAACAAATTCGTTAAATATACATGCACACGCGCATACACATACATACACACACATATATGTACATATATGTATATACATACATTTAAATACATATATAGGCGTGGTAAGTAGCTTGCTTTACAATCACGTGGTCCTGGGTTCAGTCTCACTGTGTAGCACCTTGAGGGAATGGCTCCTATTATATCCTGGCGTCGACTAAAATCTTGTGAGTGGGATTGGTATACGGAAACTGAAAGGAGCCCATCGTATAAATATATATGTGTGTGTGTGTGTGTGTGTGTGTGTGTGTGTGTGTGTGTGTGTGTATGTACACACAAGGTACGGTGAATAAACTTTCGTCTAAATTACGCTAAAATGAAAATAACACTGAGATCTCCTTTTAACAGATATATTTACCAAAATTACATAAAAATTTCTTGAAATACTAAAGAACAAAGTCGTTCTACAAAATCGCCATTGACTTCAACTACAGTCTCGAGACGACTTCGGAATCTCCTGCCACTCTTCTGTACCGTCTCCTACATAAAGTTGCTGAATGCTGCCTTAATCTTTGCATTCAGTGCACCTAGATGTTACAAAGAACTTTGATGGTCTCTCGCACAACTGAGCCGGACATATAATGACTAAGGATTTAGGTGGCCAGATGTTATGGGAGATGTGGTTGCAGGAATTGTCTGACAGTCATGACTGGCTTCCCCTGCTTGTGTGGAATGCTGCCAAGTCCTGTTGCTTGATATAGCGTCTTCCAGCAGTCACTCTCTTGACCCAGGGCAGCTCTACCTCGTCCAGGCACTTGATGTAGGCCTCTGTGTTCAGCCTCCGGTCATGTGGGAAGACGAAGGGAAACATCTGCTTAGGACACCTGCTATCCTTCATTCTAATAAGGTGTCCAGTCCAACGTAACCAGTGCTTGTGCACCATTGCCTCAATACTCAAGATATCAGCTGTCCTCAGGACCTGTGTGTCTGGAATTTATACAAACACACACACACACACGCATATATATATATATA
>NC_068982.1:23728137-23736172 GCF_001194135.2 Octopus bimaculoides
TATATATATATATATATATATATATATATATCGATATAAAGGACAACAAAAGAAAGAAAGAGACCTCGATAGTATATAAACAGAGGAATTTATCTGTAAAATATGTGACAATTATTCGGTAGCCATGATAAAACTCCGAGTCTCGGATGCCGGGGCGGAAGCCCATGCCGCCATCTTTTCAGTTACCTCGGCCATTGAAAATTCCTAGCGCCTGTATGTGTGTGTGTGTGTGTGTATCTATTTGCGTGTCTATGTGTCTGTATTTCTCCTCACCCTTCACCCCTTGACCATGCGTTTATGTTTCCTTAAGCTAGCAGTTCGGCAAAGGGGGCTACAAAATAAGTACTAAGCTTGAACAATTACGTCCTGGTGTATATTTCTTCTACCAATATCCTGCCAGGAGGCGCTCCAGTATGCCGCTGTTAAATGACTGAAAGAAATAAAATAATAAAAGAATATATAACAATAAACATACCTACCACAGAAGGACATAATGGACTAAGCAGTACAAGGGAAGGTACGTGGATAAACGAGTTACTGAAGAGGTCGCAGCGTGAGTAACGTAGGAGCGTCGACAAAGTAAGAAAGAGACAAAATTAATAATAATAATAAAGCTGAAGTAAAGATCAAACATATAGTGTGTCTATTTAATTAGCAAAACCTGTCCATCCCAGATATAACAATAGATTAACTAATCTCCTAAAGATTAATTAGAAGAAATGTTTGATGCATAAATTCATAATTCAAAGATATCATCAAGAGATATTACATAAATAACCGGTTATATATTCTTATCGTCTAGCATTCTGATATTTAAACGATTCTTCACAATTCACACTAACTTATAACGGTTTATTTTTATTTTATTTCTGAGCTACAGCTGCACAAAATATTTTCAGGGACGCGCATTGTCTCCTTTAAAGTTTGTCCTATGTTTGACCATCCTTTAGTTTAGAATTAAGGAAGGCAAATTCAGGGTGTCAGTTCAGAAATAGGAATGGAAAAATTAATCATTCCCTGTAAATGGATGAACTGAAGCATTTTAGTAAGAATGTAAAAGAGATAGATCCTTTAATACAAACTATAAGTCTCTTCAGGAAAGATATAGGTATGGAATTTGGCATAGATAATTGAGCAATATTAATCATGAGAAGGGGACAGGTAGTCAACAGCGAAGGCATCCAATTACCAGATGGCCAGACATTAAAATCATCGAAACGATAAGAGAGTTAGGAGTGTCAAGGAGTTATAGAATCTGACAGAGTATCACCTACAGAAATGAAAACGAAAATTGGAGATTACATTAGGAGGGTGGGGAAGCTAATGAAATCAAAGCAAAATGTTCCATATCTCGTGAAGGCTGTAAATACTTGGGAAATATTATTACTTAGACACTCGGCAGCTTTTGTACTTCAGAATATAACTGAATTAGTAAAGTTAGACATAGGAAGGAATTCAATATGCATGGGGCAATGCAACCAAGAGTAATATTAGCAAAATTATACCTACTTAGAAAGGAAGTCGGAAGAGGGTTGATATCAGTAGAAGGTAAAGACTGCATGGAATTAGCCAGAGTAGATATAGACTCCTATGTAGATAACAGTGAAGAAATGTTATTAAAAAACTGGTTGAGTCACAGAAAGATATAGGGAAACAAAAACACCAAACGAACTCAGAAATCAGAAACAAGAAGAGTAATTATCTGACTGGCAGAAGTCGTTGCAGGTAGATTCCCAAAGATAGTTTCAGCGAATAGTAGTAGTGAGAAAACGTGGCAGTAGTACCAATAATCGTCTGAGCCCTAGGAACAGTGAGCAAAAATCTTGAGAAGTACATGGAACCTATAGGGGCTGCAATAAGAGTGGAGTACTTGCAGAAAACAACACTGCTTGAAACCGCTCGAATACTCCGGAAAGTGCTCGAAAAATAAGGGCTGTTACCTTAGTTCACTGCTAATGAAGTGCTAAATGTTTTCCCTACTATTTACAAAGCCTTTACTGCAATAATATCGAAGAATGGGCACACATCTTCAAGAAACAACCTGTTTCAGGAGAGCAGAAGTGATGCTGCAAGGGCTTCTATGCCATTAAAGATCAGCAACTGATCAATAAAGACGTAACTGAAGACTACAAAAAGAGTCTAAGTATGGCTTGGATTGATTATCAAAAGGCTTTTGATAGTATTCCTCACATATGGATCCTAGGAACCTCTTGGCATGAACAAGGTACCACCAATAATCATAAGATATATAAAACATTCCATAAATAAATGGCAGTTAGTGCTACAGGTCCAGATAAAAGAGGGACTCATAAAATCCAAAGCGAACCCTTTAAGAAGAGGAATATTCCATGCTTTTTCTGCTTGGCACTGACACCTTTATCTGACAAGCTAAAGAATGTTGAATGTGGATACAACTGTTACGGTAACACAATTAACCTCTTATATATGGATGATCAAAAAATGTACGTTACAAATGATAAACAGCTGGAAACATTACTACAAAGTGTACATGGATTTACCAAAGAAATGAACATGAAATTTGACTTAGAAAAGTGTACTAAAGCAACCTTGAAAAGAGGAAAATTAGTTAAGAGAAGTAACATAACACTAGATAAAGCAAATGCAATAAGAGTATTAGACCAAAGCCAGGCATACGAATAGTAAGGAATCAAAGAACTTGATACGATAAAGCACACACAAATGGAAGAGAAGATAAGAATGAATTACATTAAACGATTTAGATTAATACTGAGAACAGAGCTCAATGCGAAAAATTAGACAATAAGCATTAATACACTAGCCGTCCCAGTTATATGTTACAGCTACAATATTCTTAACAGGACTTTAAATGAACTAATCAAAATTGACAGGAAAACAAGAAAAATAATTACAGAACTTAGGATGCACCAACCAAAATCTGTGATAGAAAGTTTATATTTACAAAATATCGAAGGTGGTATAGGCCTTATACAGCTAGAAAACTATTAGCGCTGACTTAGGCTTCTCAAGCTGCTCGCAGTAGATCTTCTTCGTTATCGTTTGGCTTCGGTTTAAAAGTTCAAAGTGGACTAAACCTTACATATCCCACCAAAGAGATAACAATACCTTACGTGGGTGAAGACCATATTTAGCCTTGGATGTCGGTGCTTCTCCTTTCCCTGCCCACTGTCTTCGACTCTTGACATTTTTATAGAGAATGGTTCATTCGTGAGATATGACAGCAAAGAAGAGAACACATTCACTCACTACGTGCGTTTAGACTCGGAAGGTGTGTGTGGAACCCATTGACCCAATTTACTGATGTTTCCATGGCACACAGGAGTCGTTGAATCGTTGAAAGACGAAATCCAATCTTTCCTGCTAGTTCGTCAAGAGTTACAATGGGATTTTGTTCCAGCAGCACTTGCAGGACCCCCTCATTGCGCTCTGCAGATATTTCGGGACGAGGCTCCTTTTCTGGGTTGCAGTTTCTGACTCGAAACTTCTGCAACCACCGTCGACACAGGCTTACACTTATTGTTCAATCCCCATATACTGCATTTATATTCCTCGCACTTTTCGTTGCGTTGTTGCTTCATTGAACTTATAAAGCAAAATATGCTGAATACACTCCTTTGTTACTTCCATTATAGCTTTAAAAATACAACTGTTAAAATAGACCTGCAGTTTTGTAAACTTGCACTAATAATAAGTATAAGGTAAATTTACTATCTGCTTTGATAGCAAGTGGATACAGGTAGTATGTCTCGTCACCCTCCGACTTTAGTTCCTGCAAATTGAAACACTGCATCATTTATGGGATGACACAATACATAGATCTATGATATATATATACTTTAACCATGTAACACAAGCCTTCTGTAGTTTTTTCACTCTTATTATCTTTTATATATATATATATATATATATATATATATATATATATATATATATGAGATGTGTAACACATTTCTTTCTTTGAGAATAATTGCCATAATCTAAATAGCTATGTCATATAGCGTCTAAATACTTAATAAACAAGATTGAGAAGTAGCATAAAATAAATTGTGTAATATAGCAGAATATTCTCTCAATTACAACATTAAATGCATAAAGGATAGACTTACAGCCACCCTCCAAATATCTCAACTTACACATGATTATAGTATTTTAAATCGACATCGCATTCTATACCTAATCAATATAATGGATGAGAGTTTATTTCTAAACTAACATGAAGGATGAAATACATCAAGCAACAATGAAATACAAACGAATATGTCCAATTTCCTGTGTAAGAATGCATATGTACGTGCATGTGTGTATGTGTTTGTGTGTGTGTATAAACAAAGGAATGCAGGTGACACAACTCCATTTATTAATCAGTATCATTCGTTTCAATAATCAGTAGAGTATTGTACATCAATCAATACGATAGTTTAAACAGATTATGCAGATCCATATATATAATTAAATTAAATTCCTCTAATCTTCTCTTCAGACAAGTTACAATGGTAACACTTAGCCACATACGGATTTGAAAGCAGAATTTTGTCAGTTAGTTAAATATAATAAAGAGGGAATGATAAAGAAAACCATATCATGAATTATAAATAGCAACTGTCACGCTATCAGAAATATGCTGAAGTGGGAAGACTATAGACATCTCTTATTAGTTTTCAACTTTTAATCTCTTGTATACAATCAGGTCCACACATAATGATAAGCCAGGAACACTCTAATGTCTTGTGTGATGAGACTAAAGGTGGTATGTTAACGTATTAGGAATAGAAGCGATAGAGTTCAAAGAGGTTTTGTGCTATATATTCTTAGAACAGTGCCGGTAATAGAATGAGAGAAAAAAAGGATAAACAAAACGTTCCCGGATGAATATAAGGCAGAAAATTATAATAAAGACAATGAACGGAAAGTCTAGAACAGGATATAGTTATGAGATAAATAAGAGTATGGTCAGAAAAGCTTAGATATCGTATGATTGAACTAATTTAATTGATTAGTTACGAAAGTAATTATTAAAGCGGGGATACTCGAGAAATGAAAGGCATTCTATATATTAAGTAGTAAACGAAAGGAATCAGAATACTGTACTTAACAATATCTAATTCAATGAAACTGGAATTTTTAAGAACGGTTTAGTGAATTTATCGAAGCACTAAATCAATGATTCGTTGCGTTTGTTAATTTTATGATACTTACACTTAAGAAACGCCCGTCCTTTCATAGAACCTAGACTGCAGCTATCATTTATGTTATTTATGGAAGACCTGTAGGTATTTCTGCCCATGATATTGAGTAACTCACATTTCTTGTTTCGTTCTCTGAACCAAATGTATCTAGCGCGGCGCTAAGTGCGTTTTGGATTCGGAAAAAATTGCATATGATTTAGAAACCTATGTTTGATTTTGCACCAGAGAATATTTATATAATAACAAACTTTAAAGGTTAAATTAATTCTAAAATATTATTTATAAAATACATTAACTCTAAGATATTATTTATTTAAAGGATACTGAGATAAAAATATTAACTCAATATAAATTATGCAATGAATCAATAAATAAAAAAACCTTTTGCAAGGGGAAAATATGTACCGTAGTACTATCTATACAAGATTAAGATATAATATTCATAGATAACGTAGGACTGCAATTCTTACACGAATAATTAACGACACATTTCTTATTACAGTTACTGCTTATTGGCTCATTATTAATTACTTACCTTTATTATATTTTTACTGTATTTTGTTGCATAACTAGATAAATATATAATATTCACAGATGCATTATGGTTGTAATCCTTACACAAATAATCAAAGACAAATTTCGTATCATAATTACTGTTTATGTTCTCCTACTTAATTACTTTCCTATAATATTCGCTATTTTTTTTTTGGTGGGGTGACGTTTCAATTTTCCTCTATCTACTAGACAAGGAAATATTTTTTCAATATTATGAAGGAAATAACCGTTAATCTATGAGGCAATATGAATTCTGAAAGAGAGTGGTTTGAATCACGAAACCCTCTTTCACCCAACCTGTTTCTACTTGTTGATGTTTACTGTGTATTATATGATTAACCACACATCCACTCATTTTCCTGCGGTTATACTATGATTACTACGTTTCGAGTAATGCTTGTACACGGTAGGTGTAAATCTACTTGTAGTAGATTTACCCTTTCCATATCATCCGGATTCGGATTATGGCTTCTAAGTAAACTATAGAGCTTCATATTAACATTGCTCCACTCCACATTATAGCTTATTGGGAATAGCGTCTCAGTAAATTGTTTCTGCTTGTATTAGCACTTCAGCTCTGAACATGTGATTAAGATTATTCCTTCTATTGTTCCGACTATTGTAATAAAAGTTTCTTAAATCAAATGTATTACGATATATATATTTTCTTAAGAATATGGCTCATAATATTTACGCTTCTATAAATCACAGTCAACCGGGATGTAAAGAAGTCTTGAGTACATAATTTCCTTGCTAAAGTGATAGAACTCTGCATTTTGAGCGATGATTGCATCTGTATTGGAAGATTTGGCTATTCATGATGAAACCGCTTTTTAAGAAAGACTTAGTTCCTGCCCTAGGGTAAACAGACATCTTTAGCATATTGTATATTCTTATTGCTATTATTGTACGAATGATATAGGCTTGGATTAAGGCCTGGCATTACATCTACGAAATCAGTTACTTTACAGTTATTATCAAACGTTAAAGATGTCCCAAAGTAGTAGAAGAAATTTTTGTGCGCTTACTTATTTATTACTCTGTTGGTTACAACGAAAAGATTCCAGCTTACTGGAATATACGAGCAAGTAAAATATACGAGCAAGTAAAATATACGAGCAAGTGGCAGAGACCTCTTAATGTACTTCTCAGGGAGATTCATGTGACACAAGCTGTCACAATGCTAGCCCTTTGAAATACATGTACTACTCATTTTTGTCACCTGACTGAACTGGAGTACGTGAAAAAATCGAACTCCCGTCTTTACAATACCCTAAGCATTAAACAGGAAAATATACTAAACATTAAACCACGCGCCTTCATATATTACTACAGTTGTAGAAAGTAAAAAGGTCGTCAGCCCCTGTACACCAGCCGCTACTTCCGCTAATACCACTTAAGTGTTGCATAATATATATATATATATATATATATATATATATATATATATATATATGTACCCATGAAATCCTCGGCAAGCAAGGACTCACTTAAACACATGCTTATATACAAATTCTTATTTCTGGCTATTTCAAAACCTGTGTACTGCTTTGAATTCAATAAGCAATTTTCTTTCTGCTCATGAAGTGTCTAGTTCTTTACTAGATTATTTGAATTTTTTCGTTCCCAAATTTAGAGATCCGACGAGATGAATTGGGGTAATAGATAGTTAGTAGCCATCTGCATAATTTATTCCATTTTTTTTCTTAGAGCACTAAACCCTAAAGCCTTTCATCTATTCGGTGTTATTATATTATGCTCAGCTTTCGTTCCAAACACGTGTATATATATATCTAGTATATATACACCTCTTTATATATACACCTAGTATAAAATTAATGTATGTACGTATATATATACATGAAAGAGGAAGATATACATAGACATGTGTGAGTGTGTATCTGTGTGTGTGTGTGTGTGTGTGCGTGTGTGTGTGTGTGTGTGTGTGTGTGTGTGTGTGTGGTGTTTGGTGTGTATGCATATATACCGGTATAGGAAACAATAGGATGTCACCTAATCATTAGCTCTGAGTGCAAAGCTTCAGAATCTAGTGATATTTGTCGGTTACTAAAGAGTGTAATATTAATTAGTTTCTCACTAATTAATGCTCTCTAAACGCCGTAGAATTTAGTCTAAAGCATGGAGATATTGAATTCTGAGAATTAGCTGTGTTGCTGTGACTAAGTGTAATCCTAATAGGTATATATGCATACACACAGGCACACAGACACAGACACACACACACACACACACACATACACACACACACACACACACATATATATATATATATA
>NC_068982.1:23737307-23744333 GCF_001194135.2 Octopus bimaculoides
GTCTTTTTTCACTGTTTGTGACTTTTCTAATTCAACTGTGGAATGTCCCTCGCTATGGTTATTTTCCAGGAGGTTCTGGCCACAAGTCTTACAGTTCATCAACCCGCGTTGTTGAATTACTTTCTTCTGACATACCTTCCCTTGGTGGATTAGGATCCAGTTAGCTCAAGACATCATCAGGAGGAACCAAATTTAAACAGTTTAAATTGTGTTCAGTATGATTTAAATTCTTTGTGGAAACTTCCATCAAAGTTGAGGAAATTGAACAAAAAGCTATCGACCTTATTTCCGGCACCTCAAAGGAAATAGGTGATAACTGGTTATATGTATGAATGTGAGTATGCGTGTACATATTCTACTATGTTTAGTGTATTTCAATCTATATAGCTTTATTTTCGTATGTCTATTCATAAATATCTACAAATGCATCATCGATCCGGTGATTCATACATAATTATTTGCAGAGACATAGTAATTGGCAATTGTATCAATATGTGTAAGCGGCTGTATATGTGTTTTTTCTTCATTCGAGGACAAAAATCATACGTATACACTTATATGGCGTCTATGTATATGAATACATTAGCTGAGAAATTATTTTACGTTGTTTATATTTAGATGCATATAAAGCACTTAAGCAAGGATGATTGTGGAATGATCGATAGTCTTTTCTTTATGAACTAGCCTAGTAAATTGGCATCTATCAATAGGATAATAAAATTGGCACTTGAAAACTTAATATTTGAACGACGCACTAATTCATTCGTTTGAAGTCAAGTTTATTGTATTGAATTTCCAGACATTGCATTCCTTTTCTTCATAAGATATGGTTTTGCTCTATGCTATTACATAGAATCAACTAGAACGTACAAATAAATGGTCTACAGTGTGATCAGCTGCTAAATATTGGTTATTGATTCCAGCAACTCAAATGCGTTTCTAATATGCCCGCACAGATGAAACAACAACAAAACTATTTATAGAATTATTTCTAGCAAATAGAAATTACCTTAAAATAAAATATTTCTTGTAACACTTGTCTAGATTTTTCAGTGCATTAACTTTTAATATTTTGTTTATTCCTATATCATTTAAAGTGTTGGTAGTTTTTGAAGGGTGGAGGTTGGGTCGTAAATACACACTTTTACATAAAAATTTTTATATCTCATATCGATGAAAGTTTCTACATGTATAACCAAACATAATAAGCGACAAACGCAAGCACAAACCACATATACATATACATACATACACACACACGTATATATATATATATATATATATATATATATATATATATATATATATATATATGCATATGCTTAAAATGTATGCGCACACATATTACGTAGTAGTGTATGCATATAACTTCAATAGACAAGTTACTCTCAATGCACTTTAGAGCTGTGTATGGATTTTATTGGAGATTTAGTAATACCGTCGGTTTGAACCTGCATGATAAGAGACGTCTAGTTTCGAAAGGTCATATTGCCCACGCGGATACACACATACAGACGCATGCAAAATACCCATCATACACACACATATGCACGCTTATTACACTGCAGTTCTTCAGCTTCAAGCGTGTTTGTTGAGCACAAGACGATTAATCGTTTTACTACGAGAACGTAAGCGGTTAAAGGAGAAGTTTGGACTTCATGAATCATATATGAACCCAACAGTATCTCCCAGCCGAATTTAAAGATAGAACTCGCAGGTAGATAGAAAATTTGACATCACTTTCCCGGTTTCTATTTTTATCTTATTATATTGCCGAAAACACATTAAATTTACTTATTGCATGGATTATCTCAGTTAATTCATTTATTATAACTCGATGCTACTCATGCTATACAATAACATATATATTAAGTGTGCAAAACATCTACTGCTAACATTTAACTCATCCATATTGTTGTATTTATAGATGCATGCGTACGTTCACAATGTATCTTTTTCTCTTTCACTTGCTTCAGTATTTTGAATGCGCCCATACTGGAGCACCGCCTTTAGTCGAACAAATCGACCCCAAGACTTATTCTTTGTAAGTCTAGTACTTATTCCATTGGTCTGTTTTTGCCGAGCCGCTACGTTATGGGGACGTAAACACACCAGCATCGGTTGTCAAACGATGTTGAGTGTGGGGGGGAAACACAGATACACAAGCATATACACACACATACACATAAAAATATATACATATATACATATATGCGACGGGCTTCGTTCAGTTTCCGTCTACCAAATCCACTCAAAAGACTTTGGTCGGCCCGAGGTTAAAGTAGAAAGGACTTGCCCAAGGTGCCATGCAGTGGGACTGAACCCGGAACCATGTGGTTGGTAATTAAGCTACTTAGCACACAGCCGTGTGTGTATGTACTTAACAAAGTACAACGAACTCTTCACAACGTGTAAACACAAATTCTGCCACACTTTTCAATTCTTCCATAAATCAAAATGTAAATTCACACCCCACGAATAACATTCACATAGAAACCTCCATGATCATCAGCACATACTCCTGTGTATCTCTTCTATCAACCTTACCTCATCACTTTGTAATTATTCAATTTACTTTAAGACCTTAAACTAATAAATCCCTTAATATATAATTCTAACCCTTGTTCCCAGATAAATTAACATTCAAATGGTTTCTCCATTCACGGCTACCTACCCACCCATACCTCATTGCGAAACATATTTCTATAGCCATTGACCTTAGCCATAAAGCGGACAAAAGCACTTAGTACTAGATTTCCTCCCCAACCCCTACAGTCTAGATGAATACCACTGGCACTCACTAATGTCTTTGAATGCCTTCCATTTTACCTTATTTTGTTTTTATGTTATTGTCCTATATTTAAGAGATTAGGTATTATGTACATTGTTTACATTATTTACGTTCGACGGATATTTGTCTTCCTCTTGTTTCTTGTTAACACAACGTTTCGGCTGATATACCCTCCAGCATTTTTCAGGTGTGTTGGGGAAATTTCAAGCCTGGGTTCTCATTCCTAAGTTATTTTTTCGATGTTGTTGTTATTATTATCACTATTATTATTATTATTATTATTATTATTATTTTTATTATCATTGTTATTATTATTATTATCATTATTGTTGTTGTTGGTGTTGTTATCGTTCAGGTCACTGCTCGGAATCGAACTCGGAATCTTTGGACTAGTAGACCGCGCTCTTAACCACTACGCCATATGGGCATATAGGCGTATATATCAATGAGTATCAGGACTTAGTGTATTTTGATTTGGCAAAAATACATCCTCACCAGTATATGTTGAACTTGTGTCAAATAAGGATGCACATGTCTAAATATATGGGCTTCACAAACATAATCTTAGCATAGCTAACAATTAAGACTACAGATGTATGGTCGATATACAGCTTGCCTACATCAAAAACTGGATCATTCGCCAAATATATTGTCTTTAAGGAATACAACTATTTCTTTTCGCAAATTCGAGCTGGCACCATCCACCAATTGCTCTGCATTGTGACAATGTATCTGTTTTATATACCATGTGTGGAGTATTCCTCTAGTCTTCATTTAGTAAGATATTTTACGTAAACGAAACGCAATCTTTAAAATGATGCTTAACACATAAACATCATTACATGTTTTCTTTCTATACTTTTAGATTTTTCACGAAATCATTATAAACGTTAAATGCTAGAAATATGGATTTCATCTTCCTGTAATAGGGTATTATAGAAACGCAGAGGAAATAACAGAAACTTATATGAAAGTTTAATTTAACACATATACATTATACTCATCATCATATGGGATAAATTACACGTAGTTATCAACAGGCCATAAACTGCATCACTTGTGCTGTTAATTGTTGAATGGTACTCACTGCTAAATCTAAACCTTTATCGCAAAGTAAATATAATTACTTCATATTCGGTAGCTAGAGTAACGAGTGACGCCGCACAAGAAATCTTAAACATCATTTTATCCCGAGGTATTAATATGAATCCAAATCAAGCTTTAAGTCGGTAACGATGGTTGTTTTAAGTAGGTCTAGCCTCCCTCCATTTACTTCCATCATCTTGTATACCACATAAATATTTAATGACAATCTGTTAAAGTGCAAGCATAAGCATGTGAAGAAATACAACAAAAGATATTGGATTGCTTTATTGATTACACCTTTATAGCTGAAACCATTTCGTTTATTATTTCATGTCCATTCATACATACGAATATATTCTTGGAAATCAATCAAATTCTTTCCATTTTGTTTTTCTATGTTCGACGCTTCAGTGTGTAAAGTTGTATTGCGATCCATAAAATCTTAATTGCACAATAATGTGTTTGCGACACCATCCTTTGAGGTCATATGACTGTCATATATATATATATATATATATATAGGAATAAATATTTCCTACACGTGAAATTCTAGAATGGTACGCTTCTACTCAATCCTCGGCAACATATTCAAAACAACTTATTATTGCTTGTATCGCAATTGTTGATGATTAACCCAAAGTCTATACTAGCATACGTGAGAAGCTTTTCATCTCAGGCAGTTTACGTCATTAAAACGTTTTGTTCAAAATTAGTAAAACAGTTAACATAATGCAGTATGTTTATTTATATGACCAATTGGCGGCGTGTTTGCCAAAATCATACGATTTTTACTTCGTGTATTCTGATTTTCCTTTCACCAATATAAGACTTAATTTTTTTTTAGAAAACTATTGCTGTACTTCAAGTTAATTTGAAAAGCGAATTTGCTGCAGTGCTAATGTCCTGCGTTATTGAAAATTTATTACAATTTCATTCATCATTAATCTTTCCCAAATTCTTCTAGCTTAACTATAATCTATCGTGTTTTTCAATGAAAGCTATGTAGATATAGTAAATTTTAACTGGAAAGCCATTTAACATAGTATTTCATGTCTTAAGTAAGACATAAATTCTTACTGTACAGTTTAGTGCATAAAATTAAGTGGGCATATCATAATACCCTATACTAATATACTTATCCAACCTATTATATGCATGCGTATTATAGCAGAAGTTTATCTCTAAATGAGGATAGAACTTACAAAATTGTCCAAACATATATACTGTGATATTGCTATCACACGCACACACATGCCTACATAGACTCACGAATACACATACGCACAAAAACACAGAAACAATATCACACACACACAAACGAGATAATAGTTAATAATGTTTTATGTCTCCTAACATATGAAATACTACACTTTGATATGGCAAATGTATTTACTTGGCTAGGAAATCATTAATTTAAGTAGAGAAAGGGAATAGTGGAGTCAATTAGTAACATTAAATGAGTGTTTCTCTGTATTATCAATACCGAAGGGATAAATGGAAATATTGACGTCGGTACAATTCGGAATATAACCTATTGGGAAGAAACTAAATTTTGCAAATGATTTAGTTCCGCTAATTCCAGAGTTTTCTATTCACGATATATGCTATTGACTTCACATGTTTGCGAGTTGAGGATTACTTTAATCGACGCAGTGCATAGATGTTACTCAGCTTAACACGAATTGCAAGATAAAACACTTTATTTATACGAACCCATTTCAATATATAATGGCCAATCAAACAACAGATTCTCATAATAAATTTATGGTAATGTATCACAAATATGTAAGTATATGACATTTAATGACAAAGAGACCACAAACATTGTTTTGTTTATTTTAATGCAGACTATAAAACAAGATCTAAAAACAAACAATTTCAGATCAGCATGTTAATTAGTGGACCTAAAACCCATAACTTAAAAGCAATACCTACTATTTAATTTCTAAATGTTTAATTAAAAATAGTATGTTTTTCAAACAATACATCGCGATGAAAAATTGACGTATAGCAAATCTATTTTAAACTAGAATGCTTAAAAAAATAGAATCAATTCACATAATGGATTTAGTGCAGCAACGCTATTTTCTATTCTAATAAAAGAAATTTGAAAAACTCAAAAAAACAAGTCAGAGCTTACATATTTGTGCAATCATTCCTAGCTAAAAACAAAAGATTATAACAAATATGTGACAAACCAAACTATTAAAAGCAGAATTAGGTTACTTAATAAATAATGACCTAGAGTACCCTCAAAGCTTAAAATAACAATTGAAAAATAAGCAGAGCGGCACATATTTTAACAGCATTTATTGATTAGAGTGCCATATTTATACTAATAAAATTAGAATCAGGCTGTTAAAGAACAGAAACAATTCACATTATAAATTTAGTGCAATGTAGCAAAATTTACGATTATAATAATTAAAAAATACGCCACCCTCAATTTACGCCGTATTTTCCATAAAGCAAGCATTGAAATATTTCTGAATTTTACTAAAAGTATTTATTTTTCACATTTGTGTAGCTGATGAAATAGAGGCACAGTCAAAGACAGAAATCATCTGACGCAAATATAATTCATAACAGCCCATTATCATTATAAAATTGATAATTTTCCTAATTAGCCAGACCGATTAACAAACACAATCAGTCAGTTGAGAAAAATAAGATGAGTAAAATAAATTAAAAAAAAAGAAGTGAAAGAGCATCAATAAAAGAAAACAGGCAACCAGACAGTATGAGTAGAAGTAACAGAAAGTTTGTTCTATAAATAGAAAGTGCTTCTACTTTAATTTTAAAACACACAAAAATTATCTTTTTTGGTAACGGCGTTCATTGGACAGAAGAGAAAATTAATAGACGTAATTTCAGTCTTGATATTCCGTTCTGCTTTTTTTCTTTGTTTTATTTTTTCATAAAATGTTCAGGTCTTTAGAGGAAAGGATGGAGAAAACACAAATTGAACAAAACCTATTTAAAGAACCATACGTACATACATACATACATATACACATACATACATACATACATACATACATACTATACATAATACATACATACATACACACATACAGACATACATGCCTACAGTTATACACACATGGGTACATATAAACATGCAAGCATACAAATATGCATAATTGCAC
>NC_068982.1:23744799-23747616 GCF_001194135.2 Octopus bimaculoides
ATATATATATATATATATATATCGTTTACTGCTTTGAGTACATATACTTAAGCGTGTGTGTTCGTGCGCGCACGCGTGTGTAACAGCAATACTGATTATTATATCGAATTATGGAACTAATCACCAATTTTGATGGGAGAGAGCATGTTGATCAAATTTACCTCCGTAGTTGACTGGTATTTCATATGTTCAAATCGGAAATGAGGATAATTAAAGCCAATGTCTGCAGCTTTGAGCTCCGAAGTTAAATAGTCGTGAAAATGCTGCTAAGTTATTAATGTAATGCGCTAATTTCTCGTAGTAATCTGTTTTTAACAAATTTTTGCTTTCAAAATTGAGGTTCAAAAGCAGCAGTTTAGATGAATGGAGTTCACATGTACACTGAACTCAGTGCTTAGCTAGATCGCATTTTATCAACTCCACGTTGAAACAAAGTCGACGTCAGAAATAAGAAAGTAATGGGTAAGAAGAAATGTCGCAGAAAATTTAGTCAGCCTTGCTAAAGTTTCTATGCAATCGCTACTTTCTTAACAATAATAATAATTTCTACTTGAAACATATGATTTGAAATTTCTGGGAGAGGGCTTAGCCGAACATCACCTGACGTATTCAGGTGGTACTCATATTCTCGACCACGGAAGGATTGAATACAAAGTCGACTACAATTACATTGGAACTCGGAAAATAATGGATCAGATGCAATGTACCGATGAATTTTGCTCGGTGAAATAAAACTCGTCCGAGCTCTCAACGTTACACCTGCAGGATCATGTGCTGTTCATTTTGGGACAAGCTCAACATATTGCACTCATCTGGTTGCCATGCATGTGCCTAGTGCACGCTTCTCAAACGGGTAATCATGAAGAGTGTATTAGTTATCATATATTTGTAATCTAGTGCCAGTTTGATGGCATGCGCTCCTCTCGCATTCAATAATATGAACGTGATATGCTAGAATGCAAGCAATGTAAATTGAGCTACAATTAATAATTATAAGATGTTGGAATTTGACATTCAGACTGACAGAGCAATAAAAGCTAGAAGGCCTGATTTAGTAGTAGCTTACAACGAGTATAGGTAATTAACATTACATCCGAAGTGATGAGAAATTCAATATGAGAGGTATACAGGAAGTACTAGGCCCTAGCCACTGAGTTACAGACGTTAGGGAAAGTGGGACCAACATATGTCCCTGTATCTCCAAGTGCATTTCGAGGTGTTCCTAAAGAGTTGGAAGGATATAGGTAAAATCATAACACGTAGGATTGTGTAGCTCCCGAAAACATTATTATTAGGGAAAATAAGGGTACATACGAAGGTTGTTGTCATCTAAGTAACGTGTTGTTGCACAGTGCTAAGATATAGTTTTTAGAAATTTAATCTGTTGTGCGTAGGACGTGTCAATTAAAGGTCAAAACCATCCCTATTGCTGTAGGTGCCTTTGAAATGATCAAGAAAAGTAGTGACAATTTTTGGAGCCTGATCCCTGAGAAATCAACAATCTATGAGACTCAAAAAATTGTATGGGGATCAACGGCCCACATTCTCAAGAAGTTCCTCCCCATCAAATATATACGCCCTTCAGGTCTCATGTTCACAACCGGCCAGAAGATCCAATTAAATGCAAGTCAATCGGATAATAATAATAATAATAATAATAATAATAATAATAATAATAATAATAATAATAATAATAATAAAAAATAACAATAATAACAAGTTCTTCCGTAGGCACAAGACGTATTGTACGTGAGTCCATAAAATCCAAATTGAGTTGTATAGAATTTGTCGATCCCAAAATTATGTATGTAAAAGTCGACTTTAGTGTCAATTAGAATCAGAACGTAAATGCGAACGAAACTCCGGCAAGCACGTCACAGATGCGGAAAACGCAATTATCCACACACATGCATGCACTAATGAACAGGCACCCACACCCCACACGCGTACACGCAAACATACACACACATACGTACACATTCACACACATACGCACACATTCGCACACATGCATGTGTGTATATATATATATATATACAAACAATATATGAGTATATGCATATATATGTACATGTATGTACATAACTTCATCTACACGTACATATAGATACATAACTGGGTACATGACGTGGCAAAAGAACATGGACAAAATGATAAACAAGGTACAACAAACAAGCAAGCTACATAGAAACATCTCCTTCATCAACTGCCACCATTAAAACACCGGCGTTTCGAAGAAATAAGGCAGTACGCATCGTTGAAATGGTTCTTCCCACGAACACAAATTAAATTATTTTCGTGGAGGATAGTGGCGGACGGAAAACAAGACAGGAGAACGAAACGGTGAATAAACAAACAAGCAACAAGGCTCTACAGCCAGACGTGAAGTGTGTATGTCTCAAACGCTGTGAGGCACGAACAGGAGGGGCAAAGAAGTCCGTGAGAGCTTCGGGAGTCCAAGAACGAAAAGAAATAGCAGCCGGACACACGTGAACAAGGCTGTGTAAAGAGAAAGATTAGCAGAGGGAAAAGAAGGGGAGGAAGTAGAATAAAAGTGAGCAACGAGAGGTAGAGAGAGAGAGATATAGTAGTAGTAACGGTGAGAGGCGAAGGACGAGTATCAAGAGATAGAGAGAGAGAGATAGTAGTGACAGGTAGAGGCGAAGAACAGTAGAGGGAAGAATGAGAGGGGGAGATAGATATAGAGATACAGAGAGTCGCGTTAGAAAAATAGTTAAAACTTACTGTATAAAGGTTAACGCGTGCGTTCTGTCGTGATGCAAACAATATATGAGTATATGCATATATATGTACATG
>NC_068982.1:23748677-23751388 GCF_001194135.2 Octopus bimaculoides
ATATATATATATATATATATATATATATATATAGAGAGAGAGAGAGAGAGAGAGAGAGAGATACATAAATAGATAGATACATTGATAGATAGATAGAGAGAGAGAGAGAGATTGAGAGAGAGACACACACTCTCACAGATAGATATGTAAAGATCCACAAGACGCTGCCAATCATTTTGTCCAATGCATTACTGATTAGGACAGTGCAATTATCTACACAGACACGCAAGCACACACTGACACGCAAACGCAAACTTTGCACACACACGCATACCATACACACAAACACACACACACATGCATATAATTATGTTTGTGTGTGTGCGTGAGCGTAAGTATGTATACAGATATGTGTAGTATAATATATGGGTTCATTGAGTCGTGTGGCAATCAGAGATAGCTCTTCTAGCGGACTCGTCTAACAGACAGCACGGTGATATAATACAGTGGAGTGAATCGCAGAGTCACGTGCAGCTGGAATCCAGGACATACGATCGATGAAATTATTTCATGGGAAATAATACAAACCACAAAAATTCAGCCCATATGAGAAGTGGATATATTTATTTAACCACTTGTGATCCTCATCTCTAGAGTCGTTACGTAGCCTTCTTTGATGTTATAATAATTCCAAAGTGTACTAAATTAGGTTTAAACGAGTGCGCTAATATGCTTTCTATGCATTAAACAATACAATTGGTTATTTGCAATGTGAAGAACGAAAACTTTACGAGACCACATGAGTTTCCTGGTTGCGCCAACGATTCAGTTCATGTATATGCGTGTATATATGTGTGTGTGGGTATGTGTGTATGTATATATATATATATATATATATACACACAAGCATACATACTTGTGATTCACACATATATCTACACATTAGCACACTCGTAAACCACCACACGAATGTGTGTGAGTGAGTTTGTGTGACTGTGTGTGTATGTGCGCGTGTATATGTATGGGTGCGTGTGCATTCATGTGTGTGTGTGTGTGTGTGTGTGTGTCTCTGAGTTGATAAGTTATGGTGGCCAGTTGGTGAAATTCTAGCTGATCCGTGGTGGAACCTACTTCAAATTTTACATTCCCGACTGAACAAGGTTTCTAGTATATATTTCTTTCTAGGTTGATCCTTGTTGTATACCTCCTTTGTGTCACAACAGTTTCCTTGGCATATTTCCTCAGAATGTTCTAAATGTTTATCAAAGAAATATAAAACATAATCTATGAAAAAAATTAAAAACAACACGCCTCTTAATTTTACAAACATATAAGCCTTTCTCTTTCACTTGATATGTGAAGCGGTTTGCATGATCGTATATATATATATATATACACAGATGGATAGATAGATAGATACATAGATAGATAGATATATAGATAGATAGATAGATAGATAGATAGATAGATAGATAGATAGATAGATAGGCATATAAAGAGATACATAGATAGATAGGTAAATATATATATATATATATACATATAGATATAGATACAAATAGATAGAAAGATAAATAGATAGATAGATATATACACAGCTATGTATGTACGTATGCATATCTTTACGCATACTCACACTTCTCCGTTTTCCTCATAATAGTGATTTATTAATTAGCACGAAAATCGCACGCAAATACTTACATGCACACTCAACTACATACGTTAGCTCATATACTCAAAGAGCCTCCACAGAAACTATATTTCTTCCTCTTAGTCATAAATACACACAGAAGCAAAACCAGACACCAATAGACACACTAACACGTAAACATACACGCACGTATGCTTACATATACACACACATATATACAAATATATATTCGTGCCCGGATATTCTAAAAGCAGACGTTTTATTAAAATACAACAGAAGAATAAAAAAAGATGCGGAAAAAAAACCAACAAACATTGGTGTCTATCTATAAAATATAAAACACTGAAATTTGGTAGTGTTGAAAAATTGCCAATATTTAGCAGCTCTCCATTTCCTTTGCCGTTATGAATTCACTAGAGTATAGAAATTGAGATAGTATTACTTTTAGAATATAATGCTTACCAACCATTTTCAATTTAATGACTGTCCGGGCGGCCATTTACAAAGACTTTCTCATAACCACTGTCTTATGCCATCAAAATGTCTCATAGTTTTATTTGACTAATCAACGGCATTATTTATTTTACAATTTGTGTTTTTTTTCTTCTTTTTTTTTTTATCACGTCTGGGAAAACTATTTATTGGTCTTGTAATTTAATAAATATGTGACTTGTTTTGTTAAGTAGTCGAACAGTAATAAAGTATTACTGATTTCTTATTTCTACAAAGTGGCTTGATATAGGAGAAATAGCGTACTCTGAGCAACCCGATTTATTAGTAAGTTAAGATTAGTAATAATGAATCGTTTATTACTATAACGATGCATCCATTCATATAAGCATATTATATTACCATATCTCCATTTATCTTTTTTCTAGTATCAATTTACCTCTTTCTCTGTATCACTCGCACACGTTTTCATTCACGTTCACTGTCATATTATATATAAGTCCATCTCTCTGTTATATGTCTATATGCGTGCGTGGGTTAAAACGTTCATGTATATATATATATATGAATCTGCGGATGTGTGTGTGTGTGTAGGCAAACATATATACACACAAAGAAACTACACAGACACACACACACACACACACACACACACACACACACACACACA
>NC_068982.1:23751893-23754428 GCF_001194135.2 Octopus bimaculoides
CATGAAATAGAGGAATGCACGTACATTCCTATTGAGTAATTTTTTTTTCTAATTCAACGCTACGATTTGACGCAAGTTTTAAAATATCAGCAAGAATGAAGATTTCCACCCACAATGGTTGACGAAACAAAGGAAACAAAATACAAGCCATATTGTATGCTTCATAAGCCTTGTTGACACTGAAAAATCGATGTAAACAAACATATGTATAATAATTCATGGGGTGCAAGCAGAAGAACGGCAGTTCATTAGAACGAGCTAAAAATGAACAGAAATGATACTGTTTACATTCTCGTTCTTCTGCCGGACTCCATGTATTACCATAAGCTTGACAGACATCAGCACACCACAGAAAATAATTTGTTTGCTGTTTTATTCAAACAAGGGCCTATACTTTTCTTAGATGATCCGTCAGGGGTAGAATTGGTGAGAACACATCACATACGGCTGAACGATCGCATTGTGTTAAAGTCCCTTTCCACCGGTGAATTGCGTATTCTATGAATAGTTATAATCTAATAGGAAATCTCCGATGAAGGAAATAGCAGCGACCAGATATTTATATTCAAATCTGTCAGGAGATATTGAAAATGGATGAATACGTTATTGCTGAATGTTCTGGAATCTTTCGATAGATCCAACGGACTTCATAAAAAAAATTAATAAATTGACATACACACAAATGACCTTTGACACAGTTATGCACTCCAATAAACACACACATAGAGGCACACGCTCACACACTCATACACACATATGCACAATCAGAGGCACACAGACACAGACAGACACAATCACACACACAAACACACTAACACACATACATACACAGAGGAACTTAAGCGAGAACTCGTGGTGCATTAATCTGTGGCTGCTTGATAATCAATCAGCATGGAAATGTAATGAAGTAATTCCAGATTTTGGGACAGTACTCTTTTCTAGTGGCGAGAAAACGGATGTTGACTTAAGTCGCATCATATGCATGTTACGGACGATTTCGAGAAGTGTTATGGCTAGAGTGC
Source organism: Octopus bimaculoides (assembly GCF_001194135.2). Lineage (NCBI taxonomy): Eukaryota > Metazoa > Mollusca > Cephalopoda > Octopoda > Octopodidae > Octopus > Octopus bimaculoides. The sequence continues at coordinate 23,752,916 of NC_068982.1, forward strand.
CAACGACGCATAAAACTATGAGTCAAAGGCAAATAACATTCAGCAGGAGTATTCTCCGTTTTGATTCAGCTTGCCAAGATATACGGTGCCGTTTGCAGCATTTACGATATGTAAGGAATATTTCACAGCAGAACATACCTTTAAATAATACGTCGTGCAACGCAAAAATATGTCAAGTGCTATGTCAAACCTCCTAATGTCACTGGGGCACAGACCGGAGGTTTGATACATTAGCAGGACTCGATGATCCTCAAGGATTCGCTATTCTTGGAAGTAAACTGAAATCCGGAATGCAGGATTGATGATATGTATAATCCTATGTAAGACATGTGATCAAACGATATCTTAGTAAGCAGGAGCCATTATTGACACTACATGCTATAGAGAATGACTAGAAATGACAAAGATGTACAATAACGAATAAGTATTTATTACACACAAGAATTGCAGACAACATCTATGAAACACTTAACAAAACAAAAGAAGTTCTACGGCAAAATATTTGAAGTAAATAATCTATAGTATTCCGAAGCAATTGTCTAACAATAATTCTGATCAAATGTCATACGAAAACGTGAAATATCGTGTATGAATATGCTTCATTATATATTTGAAATAATAGCCAAACGCAAAAAAAAACGAAAGAAAAAATATTAAGATGTTATAACCGTTTTCAAGGAATTGCCAAGCAGTAGTATATTTCTCTATATTTATGCGTATGCATATATCTACTTATACAGACACACATGCATATATACATACATAAAAAAAACACACACACACACAAGCACACACATACACACACATCCGCACACACACGCAAGCACACACACACAGACACAGACACACAGACACACACACACACACACACACACACACACACACACACACAAACCCACACACATGCGTAACTGGGAGTTTCGACGCCTCTAATAAATCTCGTCAGATAAACATGTAAAGCAAACTGCATTCTGACTCTAATGTCATATGCACTGAAGTCTAGCCTGAGATATAATTAATTCATAAAGCACTTACTTTATCCAATCATGGGGTGGCTTTTGCTCCATATTTTACGTTTTAGACCTACATAACAGTATTTATGGCATTACATACATACGTACATATATAATTCCATATGTACATGTACACGCACATGCGCATATAAGTGTACTAATTTTAAGATGGAAATGTTTAGTAATTCGAAGTTTCGGTTTCTTCCTTTTTATTGCACCTTTGTTGACGATGTGTACGCAGAAACCTTGGTGCGAATTTTAAACTTAAACCTGTAAACATTCATAATCATCTACCCACTTAAAACATATCGCGTATTTTTCAGTTCAGTACTGAAATATCGATAGAAACAAATGGACAATTACGCAAATATTCAATTATACATACATACATACAAACATACATAGATACCACACATACATACATACATACATACATACATACACACACAAACACACACACAAACACACAGGTATATATATATATATATATATATATATAT
>NC_068982.1:23754806-23759227 GCF_001194135.2 Octopus bimaculoides
GCGTAAGTGTCCGACGGTCCCAACATGAAAGTTTTGGATTTCTTTCAAAGTTTTATTTTGACAAGGAGGTTTGTTTCCCTCTTTCTCAAAGGCTGTCATTACTTTCGAGACAGTACTTCTTGAAACCCCAAACATTTCGGCTGTTTTCATTACGCTAGCGCCTGCCCTCTTTGAAAGTCCGATAGATCTGTCATTTTAATGACTTTTAATTACATTTTTCTGATGATATCTGAAAAGAAACAGGAATTTTAGCAAAACATATTAAGCAACACTAAAAATAAATAAATAAAAAAACATAAAAGTAAACAAGCTTTTGACGGTTTTATAGATATTTGAAAATGATGATGCTATGATGCTAGGTGCTTCCATTATTTTGTCCAACCCTTGTGCACACACACACACACACACATGCACACACACAGGGTGCGGTGAATAAACTGGGATGAATAGTTTGTTTATACTATACTACGATAATGTGTTTTAGAAGTAATACAGAGAAATGTTATAATATTGTCATTATTAGGATTTAAATGGGTTAGGATATAATTTCCGTTGTTCTAAGAAAAAGTATTAGTTATGTAAAGTTATTTGGTATATAAAAAGCCAATTTTGTACTTATGAGATACAAAAAGAAAAAAAAAATTAACAGGTGGTGTAGTCTTATATTTCTTTGGGTCATAATATGAGTAGCTAGTAATCTCCCTTTGTTCATATGGCTAAATTGGAAACGTCTATTTCATATAAGCTTCTTTGGATCAGGATTTTTTTTCTGTGTGCCTTTTTTGAGTGTTTTGTGTTTATAGATTTTGTTAGTATACTACGTAAAATTCAGAAAAAAACATTATGTAGTAGAGCGGTTTTCACATATGAACACTTAAGTACCTACATAACGTTTTCAGTTATATCTTCATTTTATACAAATTGTCATTATATTTAAAGTGAAAAATAATGTCAGCAATGCGTTAATCTTTTATGCATAACTGTAGTAGATCAAGCTGCAATAGGCCGCCTAATTTGTTCTAACGGCAAGAGAATTATCCGCACCAAAATTTTGCTGCATATTTCGAGCTCTTCGAATTATTTCACTACCATATTACACTTGGCTGATGCCAGGTTTCTAGCACCAGGCACATAGTTTTTCTCTGTTTATTTATTTATTCATTTATCTATTTTTGCTTTACTTTGGAAGTGGGTGTTGAAAATTATACCAGTAATGAAAAATTACTACGTAATTCAGGAAGGCTTATTTTTAAAGTCTTATTTGTTCCGGCATGTATTTGTTTGAAGCTATTAATGTAACGGCAATTTTCCACTCTTTTGGCAAACTGGCAGAATCACTCGCACGCCGAGTATATGCATAGCGATCGTTGGTCCGTCTTTATATTCAAAGCTGAAATTTCGCCGAGCTCAACTTCGCCTTTCATCATTTGGCGGTGTATAAAATAAGTACCACTTTGACGCTGGGGGGTGGGTGATGGATGTTACCGACATACCCCTCCTCCGTAATTACTGGCCTTGTGTCAAACGTTGATGAGTATATTGACAGTATCGGAATGTTTGGTGTATCTTCAATGTCTATACGCTTCCATGCATACAGAAATAAGCACACACATAAACATATCGTTTTCATAAGTTGTGTATATACATACATGTACAAACCTGTGTTGCAATAGTGTTATTCATGCTTAATTTCTATAAAATGTTTTTTGCCATTGGTAATAATTGCTTGTATAAGAACAACTCATAGTATTATATCGTATTATCAATATTGCTCTGAAACGCAAGAAATGTATTAGCAAGACAATTTAGTGCAAACACACACATACATGTAAATAATCGCACGAAATACGTATGTGCACTTATAGCACGCACAGTTATGCATATAGTGCCAGCAGGTAATTTATTTTGCTCTGCAACATCTTTCTGCAATAGATTACGTGATTTAAACGTTTAGCCAAGTATGCACATACTCATATACATTCCTGAATATGCTATATGAATATATATGTATATTCGCGCGCGCGCGTGTGTGTGCGAATGTATGTATGTATATACAGTATTAGTACTGTCTTTGTTCTAATATTATTAATTTTCTTTGGAATTTGGCACTTGTGTTGATAGAATGTATATATGTGATGTGTTAAAGCTGCTTTTATTCTCTTCGTAGAGTCTGTCCTGATTTTAAATTATTTCAGCTTCCACATCATTATTTTACATCGCTTCTGTGATTTTTCTAGTTATTGAACCTTGTGGTTGTGTTTATTTCATAACTGTCCATTAATCCATCGAGTGTATTTATGAGAAGTGTTCACAATAGAATGCTTCATTACAATTTCGCTGGAGATTTCTGTTTTTTATTACATTATGCATCATCTTAGTTGGTGGTAAACTTCATATTCAGTCCTACGAATAATGTAGTATATACGGTGCCTCTTGTTTTCTGTAACTCTTCTATATACCAAGCATTAATGACACCAGCTTCTTTTAAAAAACACGTCGTATCTTTTTACCGATTTGCTCTGAGAATGTCCGGTGGTTTTACTAATAAATCATGTTCTCTAACATTTATGTCATATTAATTCTAAAATTAGTTTCTTGTAAATATTCCTAAATAGCTAATCTTTTTTCACACCTGGTCTGACATTGACAAATCCTGTAGCAGCCTATGAATTGTAACTCTCGTAAGTTTAGAATACTTTGATTGTTTCCAAAATTTATATTGTAGTATGTTCATGAATTCACTGCAGTATGAGAAGCGTCGGTGTTCATGAGTCAGTCAGTCTATTTTCTTACACGTTGACAATATCGTCTTGGAGATTTCCGGGGAATTGGATGGTGTGCATAATAGCTGTGTAATGTTTGCAAAGCTAGCAGAGTTGTCAATCTCATGATACCTTGATACATTTGCTTTCAGGTATTTCCTTGAATAAATTCTTCTTTTATGTTGCGTAAGTTGCGGAAATAATTTTCAAGAATGAATTCTTTTGCAGAATATGCTTGGTGTTTTCGGTCGTCTTTTGTCGGAAAGTTCAAAATAGTGACCGGGCTCAGTCGATAATTGGAAATTCATTTGCTATTTTGGACTACAGTGTGCGGAAAAATGATCTGACATATTTGTAGGTTTCATAAAAGCAAAATAAAGTAAAAAATGAAAAATGTGATTTTATTTTCGAAATGTACATATGCCATTTTCTTTAATTTGGTTTTAAAAATTAAATCTGTCAAGTGAGTGCCGTTACTGTCCACACACGCTCGAAGGCGTTCACAACAGTTGTCCATGACTCGACGGGTCATTTCATGTGGAATGGCAGCAATTTTTTCACGAATTGTATCTTTTAATTGTTCAATAGATCGAGGGCGATAAGTGTATACCTTTCATTTCAGGAATCCCCGCAAAAAACATCACAAGGATTGAAATGAGGTGATCGGACGGGCCAACCGATATCACCGCGCAACAAGATAAAATGACCGGGGAAAAACTCCCTCAAAATCCCCATCGCACGTCTAGAAGTGTGGGATGTTGGCCCATCTTGTTGCAACCGAAAATTGTCCCTTGTGTGCATTGATTGCTGTCAATGCACACTAGCTAACTGCCCCATCCGTGACACAGAATTATGCCGACGGTTAAGTGTTGTCTATAGAATACAATGAACCAAATGCAACAAGTTCTATGTGGGTTGCACAACAAGACCGTTAGCAGATTTGCATACAAGAATATCTGAACATTAGAGTCTCCTCCGTTAGAAAATATCTAGACAGATGCCGGAACACCCTCAAAAGTATAACCGTCACAACTGAAGTTAATGAATGAAATTTGGGTAATCTAAGTATTAAGGAAGCTATACTCATAGACAGACTGGGCATCAAATTAAGAACAGGCTCGAGGATGGCAATCAATATATTAGTTAGTTACATATGGATGCGGGTAGGTTCGTTTTTTGAATACACATCTTAGAAGCAACACTGCAGATGTGCCAACACACACGTGCTTGAGACATAGCCGCTCTTACGCACTTCTCATGAGGAATTCCTGAAGAAACTTCCTTAGACAACTGCAGAGACGCTTCCGGAAAAAAAATTCAGTAACCGTTGGAAAAACCAATTATAGCAGTGTCTCTATCAATTCCTAGAGATATCTGAAGAAGGAAGTATTGTATTCCGAAATTCATTCGGTTTCAGGTTTCAATTAGGGCACTCTAAGCCTGATCGGGACGCATATCCGCCACAAGGTCACGAAACTGAGTCGCTTGGAGAGGAATCGAACTGTGTTATATAAAGATATATAATAATACGTGTAACTCCAATTAACTGTGTCGAGTGCACTTTTCATTCATTTGTCTATTCATATGTGTATGTACGTGTATATGTGTATATATATATATATATATGCGCGTGTGTGTGTGTGTGTGTGTGTGTGTGCA
>NC_068982.1:23759297-23764005 GCF_001194135.2 Octopus bimaculoides
TATATATATATATAAACAAATATATAAATATATGTAGATAAATTATATATATATATATGCGTTTTCGTGTGTGGGTGTGTGAGTATGTGTGTGTGTATGTATGTATGTATACAGCCACACGCGCACACCTATATCCTCGGATATATTAATGTTCGTTCTCTCAGAATATATTCACTTGTTATTTACTATTCATATAATACAAACTTTTATGTTCTATATTTATGGTAAGATATTTATTCGTCATTCTACTTTATTTCGATTAATTTTCCCACTAACTTTTCCTCATGTCCTATAGGTGAATTCAATATTTATCTTTCCGGATTAGCCGTAGAGTAAATAGTAATAATTATTGTGATATTAGAAATCCCAGAGCTCCAAGCAAACACTGGCTTATTATGATTATCACTTCAAAAAGAAACGAGTGTAAAGTAGAATTTAGCTAAGATTAATTGGTCAGTTGTAGGTTCTCGATATATCACCGTGTTTTTGAACACAAGTTGCACTATGTATTGTCGGTGTTTTCATTATGCAAGAATAGCCGACCAAGGCATTACCCTGGAGACTCTTATAGCGTTGTTCAATGAGTGGACATGAAAATCAGAGCTCTATCTCTTTAATGCAAATTTTCTTTCTTCTTTATAAAGATGGAAATGTTCTGAACGAAATTAAGATGTTGTGAAATACAAACAGAGATGGAGACAAATAATCAGAAAAAGAGAATAATATTGGTAGGCGAGTCGGCCTCATTAAATTGTATTCTATAGTGTTCAGATTTCAGAGAAATAAATATAGATTTCTATTTTAATGAGATAAATTCTAGTCTAGCAATATCAGAATTCTTAGGCTGAGTGTTTTCGGATTATAAGCACTTTGATATCATTGCCGTCGGGTGGTTAGATAGGCAGTTAGGTAAAACTGGGTAGCATTGACAGCACATATGTGGTTAATCATTCTTGCACGAAATCAAATCACCAAACTCATACAAGTACCTCCATCTACCTACGCGACGCGAATGATTGTACGGTGTCTCTTTACTGAAGACTTAAATTCAGACACCAAGCATAAACTTTTTTTCATGTAACATGCGCAAAATTTTAGAATATTTAGAAAACATTGTGCAACGTGTACTGAGACACTACATTGCAACATTTAGATCAGGAATGATCTACTATGCTCCAATTATCCAAGCGGGTTCAAGCACGACTTAAGTACAAGATACAATAAATATTAAATAATAAACACAAATGGAGTAATTTTCAAACTTCATAAATAGAGTCCTCCACAAATAAATATACTCATTTATATGTAACTATATGACAATTTGAAATAAAACAACGTATAATATTAATACATATATCTTAAATATTTATCACTTTCATAATAGAGAAACTTGCTTGTCAATATCACAACGTTATTAAGCTTATAAGTAATAACTATCCCATGGCATTGACGAAATATAGCATATATATATAAAGTACTAACACACGACAAACAGGGGCATACAAGCGCACGTACATGAAATGAATGTTCTGACAGTTTGTATATGAATATACATATATATGTGTGCGCGCACGCATGAGTGTGTGTCTGAGTGCGTGCATGCGTATATACGTGTGTATATATGTATGTATATATGTATATGCAAATATATACATACACATACATAGATACACACTCACACAAACACACACACGAACACTCACATATACACATGAGATGCATTCCAAACATTTTGAGAATTTTTCTTAGAAAAAAGCAGACAAAACATTGTGTAGGTTATTTTAATTTTATTATATCATTACTTCATATCTAATAAGCTGAGTTGCTAACTTTTGTTATTCTAGGTTAAGTGAGCCAGCTCACACAGTACTTGAACAAAACCTACTTAACACTACTTGTCTTACTTCACTATCTTTCAGAATTCAGTCGCGATGTGAAGGCTATTGGGAAACTAGATAGCGAATGAGATTTTCTGTAAAACTGAGCTAAATCAATATAGAAAAAAATGAAATGCTCCTGGCAACTTAATGGATCAACATATGGGAACTGAGCATCTGTATTTCGCTAACTCAAGACGCGAGACAAATCATGTCCACCAGAAAGCACATGATGATCCCGTTTATTGACCGCAAATACATCCACTAGTTTCCGTATGGCCAGAATATCAACTAAGAGTATTTTGTGGTCGTTTTGAGAAAGTTAAGTAGATTTCGTTGCAAAACCCCGACTTCCTGCACCACATCAATGCACCAGTCAACATATCCATTCTAGTAACAAACTACTTGACAGAGATTAGTATCAAAATTCATTTTCATCCTCCCTACAATCTAGGCTTTGCTCTGTCTCACTATGGTTGTTCTCCAGGTTGAAGGAGACGAAGGAGTCTGTGATATGTGCCCTAGACCTTTTAATTTTGAAGGACCTTCCTTGAGTCTTCATTATGTGGCTGGGGTGCTGTAACTAGTGCAGAGGATCAAAGTTTGAAGGAGCTCAGAATTTATTTTACTTTCTTTTTTAAATCAATAAATATATCTTTTTATGGTTTCGAAACTTATTGGAGAGTACTCTATGACTTCAAGAAAATGAATTCTTTTCGTCTGCCGATGGACCAATATTTGATAGCAAAATTTAAGGTGTTGGCATCATTTTATTCTATTTTATCCTCAAAATCTATTCGTCGAAACACATTCCTTCGATCAACAAAAAACAAAAATAATAAATAAATCTAAAAAAATCAACGAGAGAATTAAATTCGCGTCCTGCTCTTCAGGTAAACATTACGGATCTAGTTCAAAACGGGGGCGCCAGTATTTTCTTAACGAAACACTTTGAAACTTGGGACACTGGTAGAATGTGTCATATAAAACATCTTTTTCTCTTAGTCTTCTTAAGAAAAATTATTATATTGCAACTTATTTCATGTTAAAGTTGTCGTATTTCTGTAATTTCAACCAATGACTGACGTCCATTCAGCCGAATACAGTAAGTGCTGACTACGTAAACAAACGATTCTCAAACGATTCTCAAACGATTCTGGCGGTGATAAAATTATTATTTCCTTGTCAAAAAATGGCTGAAGCATATTGGCAGTAGCTAATAAACCTTTGTATTATAGGCACAAGGCCTGGGTTTTGAGGGATGGGTTAGGGTTAGGGTTAGGGCAAATGTTGTACACATACAGTTCAGGCAGATGTTAACGAAATCATATTAAAAATATAACGAAGGAAAACGAACACATGTGTGTTGCTTCTCTGCAAAATGTCAGAAGTAATGGAGATTAAATACGCTTTACACCGCTTAAACTGCCAAAGGAACCGCTTAAACTGCCAAAGGAGTAACTTTAAACAGCTGAATACTTGTCAGTGATTGGTTGAAATTATCGAAATAAGACAATTGTTTACATGAAATAACTTCGAATACAACATTTTTTTTCTGTTCTATAACACAAAATAGATAAGTATACGAAGTTTGAAAGTCTTTCGGTACCAAAAACACTACATAAAACATAAATGAAAACTGGTGCCCCCGTTTTGAACTAGATCCCACATTACTTCTGTAACATACGAGATGCTAGCATACACACACACACACACACACACACACACACACACAAATGCATACTTACATATACACATGCATACATATGTATGTGTATATGTAAATATACATGTAACTCCACTCCCACTCCCCGAGACAGCAGCACCCACCTGGAGCGTCTCAACGCCCACCGGAGGTGGTAGCACCCACTTTGAGAACCTATGGTCTAAACAATAGTTGTGAGCTATAACGTTCCGCGTATATTCCATTTTCCGTCACTATCTCTATCATTTGTTTCATATATACATATATACAGATTCTCGGCTGCCAAAGGTTTTTGAAGTCGTCGACTACGAGAAATGATTTCTGTCTAAGTTTCCATCAAGACGCGCGCCACGTATTCAATAGAAGTCTCCACTTTGAACTCTCAACACTTCACTAGTATCACTAGTGTGACGAATTCTTCTGCAGGTGGATGCATTACTACAGTTTTTTTTTTCAGATTAATTGTTACTTGAACATTGATAATAAACACGTAGAATATGGAACGGATGCTGTGAAGAAATATTCCTGCAGTATATGTCATCAAATCTTCAAACGCCTTTCAGGGTTCAAACAGCACTTAAGATCTCACGCTAGGAAAGAGTAATTAGTGCACAAAATGGGATCAAACTTTACAAGTGCAGAAAGTCGACACGTGCGCGCGCACGCACTCACACGTGCAGAAACGCATATACACGCAAGCACGCCCGCGCGCACACATGCAAAGGCAAACACGCGCACATACATATCACTGATTGATACTGCAGAACAGTCTCATTTCATTTAAGCTTCCCCATTACTACAGCAATGCTCTTAGGTATTTGCATGGTGCAACAGCATTAGACCGCATACAGTTCCCTGTTTAATTTTGTGATGCGAACAAATTTGAAAGTGACGAATGAACTAAGGGAATTTACATATATATGCGTATTTTTATTTGCATACACACACAGACATACTCACATTCACGCACGCACGCAGCCCCCACACATATAGATGGTTATGTATACATGTGTGTGTGAGTGAGTGTGTGTATCTGTTGGTAGATAGATAGACAGATAGATAGAGAGATAGAGAGAGAGAGAGAGAAAGATATATATATATATATATATATATATATATATATATA
>NC_068982.1:23765059-23772023 GCF_001194135.2 Octopus bimaculoides
AGAAGAACATCATGCTCGAAACATTCCCCGTAACAAAAACAAATAATGCAAAATAATTAAGCACAACACCCGGGAGCCAAATATCCAAAAGATTCCACTCGAGAGTTACGTCTCTTGGTTGATTGATTAATTGCTTTATTTACGCAAATTTACGAGAAATCCCGTGAACGAAGCGAAAATGTTTTCCAAAATGGAGGCGAATATTTTTCTCCCTCTGATCGGCTTGAAAAATTGTTAAGACACTAGGATATTTTCCTATTTACTGAACATGAAACCAATTGTAGCCTTCATTCATAAATAAAGAAATTATATATCCAGCAGTGCAGTGTTGAGCATTTATTTCGTCGTTCGATATTTAGGTGTATATATATATATATATATATGTATGTATGTGGAGAGCTTACTCTCAAAACCAGATTTATGCATCGGAATGACTTTTGAGTAATTGAGAAAATGCCGTATCTAAATTTTACAATTTCAGCCAGATTCCGATATTCATATGTCAGCACCAGAAAGATTAAAGCAAATTACACATATATTTCTTTTTGTATTTAAATGAACTGGTGGAATATAATTCACATCAGCCACCTGAATAAGTCTTGCTTTGTTTGAAAACTGTTCAAGTATCTTAATTTGAATGCATAATCTGTCAAGTAAAATTTCTGGTTTTGATTGAAGCATAAAATTTACAACTGAAAGCTATACACTGAACTCAATTTCATTCATTTTTCACACAGACGCATCAAAGTCATGGCGAAAGAATAAGAAAAACTATTTTTGTTTTAAATTCTCCACAGTCCTTATCGAAGCAACCACATCCCTTCTCTGGGTGAGGATCATCCTGTGTTGGATCAGAATTAAGATTTTCAAGAAAATGTAAATATTTCATCCTGTGTCTAGTATTCACCAAAGCAGTTTTAAGAGTGAAAAAATGTCCTTTTTCTTCTCTGAAATCGTGGTTTTCACAGGTAGCAACTCCGGTGTGATGGTAGAGGGCGATACTTTCTATTGACGCTTCAGCAAACTCATACTCGTTCCAGTATCAGATTCGTAATTCACTTCGCTTCTCACAAGAACATTATTGTTTTTATCTTTGATGATAATAATGCTTTTTGCATCCTGAATATGCGGCGGAGTCATAAAAAACACAGCCGCAAGTTTTTTTTTCCAATCATGCATGTAATAGTCCTTAATTTGCTTCACTACATCGGAATGTTTCTCGATACCACTAATATACTCCCCTGGGGAAATTATAGTGATTTTAGTTCATGGTATATCCTGCCGAGTAGTATATAACATGGTAACAATGAGCGTCCTCGTACGGGTAACAGGAATTCTACCTGCTTTATCCGAGCGGCAGCGGTGCACAGCCAGAGTATTTCCATGACGAACGTAATGTTATTTTTATTTTGACCACGGCATCCATCACAAACCAGGCGTACTAGAGTAGTGTTGTGAAAACAATCCATTTTTTAAAAAAAATTCGTTTGTGAGAGTGTCATGCGTACAACTGGCAATCACATTAAATCCTCGATGAGGTCGATTTTCCGTTCACGTATACGCAATGTTTCTATCTCCAGAACTGATTGCAAAATGATAGTATGCAAGTTTTTTTTGGAATAGTAATCCTCTTGAATAGTGAGCCTTGTCAAATTATGAACTTATTGTTGGTCAAAACAACTGTCAGAATAGTAAAATCATTCATCTGCCTCAAAATGTCATAGAATACTTTGGCATGTAATTTGTACACATGAAGACTTTGCAATGTCTTCTTGTTTCGATCTTACATCTGCAGAAATTTTACTGGCATGCTTTGTCCTCTCACACAAAGTACATATGTTCACTCGAGGGCTACGAAAAGCAATGTTGAACTCATGTACAACTATTCTGTAGACCATGATGAATTTACTTTGTGCTCTTCAGTAGATCGGTTGTAAACACCACAAATGACGGATGCTGTTCCTCTCCAAATGGTAAGTACATTCGAATGTATTTATACCGACCACTATGACCTTCATTTCCTTTAAGGTCTTCAATCAATCACCTGACAGGGTTTTTCTTATCAATGCTCTTATGATATTTTCTATCCCCACCACGATTTTCCTCAGCCGCATGTCCAGTTTGTCTAAAGCGTTTCATAAAGCCATCAACTGTACTTTTTGCAATTGGCTTGACAATTTTCAGGAAGGTTTCTCTGCACACTTTAACCAGCCGCTCGGTTTGTTTCCGCACCATGTATGCATTTGACGACTGATGTGGTTTCTTATCAGCAGTTCCAGCCTTCCATTTGACAACATTCAGATTCCCGTGGAGAAGTAAAACATTATCCTGTTGAATTTTGTGTATTTTCTGAAATAGCTAACTCCGAAAGTAAAAAAACATCCACTTCAATGAGGTCAGTGCATTTGAAGAGATGCTTGTTTTTATGACTACAAGTTCTCAGTCAAATATACCCGCCTGTATCACAGTATCGTTTCCATTTTTCGGCGTCATGTTTCCGGATAGTGTTCTTCCTTTCACGAGTTCACTTGTTCCCATCACTGATAGGAATCGATTCATTTCCGTCATTTTGCATAATTTCCTGCGACATTTCCTCATCTAAGGCTGCCATATTTAGAATTTCACATCACGTGATGCAAAAGATGGGGCCTGAATAGCCGACATGCAGATATTCCGATTTGTTTAAAACAACTTGAATATATCTGATTTTGATTGGAAGACTACCATTCGCCTATATAGCATCTAACCCAGTTTGACTGACAAACATTTCCCGTGAATAAAGCCAGCAGCTTGCTTGCAGATTGTGTTTTAATGTTAACACGAAATCGACTAAATATGCACTTCTGCCGCTTTTGAAAGTAAGTTCATCACATGAGTGTGTGTGTGTGTGTGTGTATTTTTGTGTGTGTGTGTGTGGATGTGTGTGTGTGAGTGTGTGTGTGTTCATGTGTGTGAGTGTGTATGTGTGTGTGTGTGTGTGTGTGTGTGTGTGTGTGTGTGTGTGTGTGTGTGTGTGTGTGTGTGTGTGTGTGTGTGTGTGTGTAAGAAGAGATAGAAAAAATAACAAATAGTCACTTGAGTAGATACAAATATTTATACTTTAAAAGCTCATATATAGTGCATGACGAATAACGGGCAAAGTGGCGAAAGGAAATATATTGCTAGAGACCAAAATGTGTTGCAGTAGATATTAAAACGCATAGTCGTATAATTTTAGTCCACATTGTGCCGAAGTCCACATCATATCCTGTTGGACTTTTGATATCAGCAATTAATATACTAATATAAAACTACATTCGTAACTGCATTTACTAATGCAAATAATCATGAAGATATTTTTGCCTCATTTACTTGAATAGTTATCTTCTAGAACTTCATAAATGAAAACATTTGCTTCTAATATCTCATTTTATGTAATATTATTGAATTTTTCAAGTATTTTAAGGTAAATTTAGAGGTGATTAAAATACGATGCATCATATGTTTCTGTGGATGTGATTTCATTATATGGCTTCAAGCTGTTTTCTTTCTGCTAATTTAAATGCTTTACCGAATCGGTTAACTGAGCCTAGAAGAGCTGTATCTGCAAGAATCCTTCGAAACTAAGTCACATGGGACCGAATCAAACTGTTTTTATGAATATTTCATATACATACATACATATATTTATGTATATATTTGATATATATTTATGTGGGTGTGTGTGTGTCTGTGTGTCTATTACTCTTCTACAAATAAGGAAACTTCAGACAAATGTCATAAATTTATTTAGAAAGAATACTAGTAACCATGCTGAATTACGGGCATATTTTGCCTATTTCCTGCAACAATACACGAAAGTGGATTTTCCCTCATAGATTTAAAAGATTTGTTTACGGTTAGGGGTGTATCACATATCTCCGATGTACGTATAAAATAAGTGCAATTCAGCGTTTCAGAAAGTTAATAAAAACTGATGCACAATAATTTACATGCTATGTCACTAGTACATTAATGAGGAAATTTGAACGTGGTCACTAGAGCCTTTAGAATTAGAAACAAACCAGCATTCAAATCTTTTTGTATAAATTACAATCAACCTGGATTGGGGATAATTGGACTCTTCTTGTACGTTATCTGAAAAGACACGAATTATTATATTAAAAAGCTAGAAACGTCTGAACATATGGGCTCAGGCAAGGTTGAAGTAATTTAAATAACAATAGATGAATAACTGAACCTTCAAATTCATTTCAATACTACAAGTAGTATTTGAATGATCACAGAATAAATCAACCAGTAGAAGAATATTAGCAAAATATTTTCGCTGGATATTATATCCATAAATACAAGTTACTGTGAAACTGAACATTTTGATGTGCAAAATATTTAGAAGCCTATATTCCTCAACTAAAGATACTTAATATTTCGAAAGTACTAATCGATACCCCATATAAATGCATTGACAACATCCATTCCTTCAGGCGTACGAGCAAATATATATACACTGACACACGTTATTCATAATTCAAGTATACAAATTCAAGCCTATTCATCTATTTAGTCATATATGTATATAAACCTATGCATACACTTATACAAATATGCGCATATGTATTGTATGTTTTATATATGATTCCCTGTCTTTATGTATGTGACGTACGTTTCTGAGTGTATTAATATATATTTTCTATTATTGCCGTCAGTTATTGGGATTTAAAGAGATTACTTTCTGCTTATTTGATCCACACTTTTTGGCATAAAGTCGATACTAATAGCAAGATAATCTTTTGATTTGATCATGTCAATTTTCAAATATTCAATATCAGTTATTTTTTCTAAATCTATTTCTATTTTTTTTTTTTTTTTTTTTTTTTTTGTATCTACGTTTAGCAAATGAATATGCAGTTTTCTCAATGATTGCACTTGTATTTCTTTACTTCTTATATTAGGATATTCCCTGTTTGAAGTGTCATTTTGCACTGAGTAATTTATCCATTTCCCAGCCAACTCTCTAAATAGGTTACTGCAAATTCACATCACCAGCACAATATAATAACTGTTCATAATTTCATTTTTTCCCCAACTGTCTGCCTTGAGAAATTTGTCCATTATCGGATAGGATTTTCTGCTTCTCTTTTACCTTGCCTGGTGTCAGAGAAATATTTCTTCATTCTGGTTTTCATTTGATATTAATTTTGGTAAAATTCTATAAAATCTATCTTTCTTGCTTCAAATTTTGATCCATCAGATATCTACCTAGTAATAGTTTTGCCAATAAATTCAGTATATTTTATTGCTTCAATATGCTTTATTACTTCTTCATAATATAAATTTCCTTCGTTTCCCTACAATATTTATAGTTTGTTCTCCATTTCCATCTCTATATCCGATCTTATGTTCACAGATATTCTTCCCATGGGAAGCCATTTTTATTTTAGTATTCATTTCGAATCCAATTTATAAATCAATGCAATATATTTCTATCAGATATCAAAATCTTTTTTTTTTTTTTCTATTTTTTATGTATCGTGAATTATTGCTCCTCAGAGTGGAATAAATATTTCTTTAATCTATTGCCGTCGTTAGTACAGCTTTCTAGAGATAGGTGAATCAGTGATGCAGAACAAACCCATTACTGCAAATCACTGTAAATCTTGATAATTTTAATTTTAATTTCAAATTGATGATGTTTGATTTATGTCTTTCTTATCAATTTTATAATTTTATTGGATTCTTATAAGAATAAAAATATAAGACCGATATTATTCTCCTCAACTAAGCAATATTTATCATTGTTGTTATTTCCCAAAGTAGGTAATATTTTGAGATTTTACATACATTTTATTTTTGAGGAAAGGATCAACGCATATACATAAATACTCAAACAGTTACATGCACACACATGAATACGCCTACTCACACATTTAAATTAAACAGTTCTTATATCTCGCTTTTAGGTTCATCAATATATCTATCTGCTATATAAAGAAATAGATATATATCTTTATAATGCTATAGCCATGCATGTATCTAGATTCTAATAATTTATGCTTGATATCGTCTACTTTCATATGTATTAAAATGTTTAATTCATGCTTGAAGGAAAACGCATAATATTTATTATATAGTAAAGCACAGGTAAAAATATATATAATACTTCTCCATATGTGTGCTACGTTTAAGCATATATACATTTGGGTGCTGATGATTATTTTCTCATGTATGGCAGTCAGCAATAAAACATGAATATAGGTGCATTTTTATGTAATCTAGGGCAGCAGAATTATAGCGGTGTCTGTCACGTATACTATAGATACCATTGGCTTATTAATGGTGATACTGGATTATAGTTGCTAGTAGATATCATTTGCTTGTATAATATATAGGATTTTGATGTTGCACATAGATTGCATATATTTATTTTCTTTTTGTTTCTTCCTTGTTCTGATTTTTGCTACTACATACGAAATTATCAATTTCAATGGCTATGCTGAATCACGTAGTGAGTTATCAGTAAAATGATACACAAAAACGACTTTTTTAAACATAGACTGAATACTGGGATTTTAAAATTATATGAACTAATAAACTTTCAGCTCGCTAGCAAGTACATTTATGATTATGTAAATAAATAAGTCGGCGAGCTGGCAGAATCGTTAGAACGCCGGGCGAAATAATTAGTGGTATTTCGTCTGCCGCTACGTTCTTAGTTCACATTCCGCCGAGGTCGACTTCAGCTTTCGTCCTTTCGGAGTCGATCAGCCGAGTACTGGGGGTCGAGGTAATCGAATATCCTCCTCCCTCAAATATTTCAGGCCTTGCCCCTATAGTAGAAAGGATTAGGTAACTAAAGGAGTGTATTCAGATTTTGAATCTTTTGGAAATTTCACTCCTACGTAGAAAACAATTACATATTCATGGACATATATTTTACATACTTACAGGCATATACATACACATGCAGATATATGTTTGTATATAT
>NC_068982.1:23772047-23773324 GCF_001194135.2 Octopus bimaculoides
TATATATATATATATATATATATATATATGTTGGTTGCGTCAAACTCATGCTACAGACGAATATCGCAATATCGCAAGCAATGAGTATCCTGATGCCCCGGCGAAAACAATTTTTTTCTCTACGGACACTCTGCAGGTATTATAAGGACATTAGAATTTACCAAGTGACGATTATCGAGCATAGTAAATTTTAACTTACTCGAGTTTCATCAACATTCACTGAGGGTAGCCAGCATTGATAACCGATAACAGCGAACACGTTATACACAAGGTTTATATATCCCTGTAAACCATTTTGGAAAAAAAAAAATATATATATATATATATATATATATATATATATATATATATATATATATATACGAGTGAGTGGACAAAAAAAGAATCGCGCTCAACCAATTTATTGGGAGTTACATACATGGCTCAAAACAGTTTAATTCAAATTCTTTCATAATCGTGTTTGAAACTCAACAGTATCAACGAATTTGAATCAAACTGTTTTGATCCATCCATCCATCCATTCATCCATCCATCCATCCATCCATCCATACATACATACATACATGCATACATACATACATATATACATACATACATACACACACACAAATATCTACATATGTATGTATATAATATTGAGATATAAATAATCATATATCTTGTGAATTTTATATTACCCTGGCCATTTAAGAATTTATTGCTTCATATTGTCTTAGAGTAGGTCAATGTTTAAGTATATTCCGATAATTTTTAATTCATATTCTACATTTCCATTCTATTAATGTAGAAGTGGATATCTTTGGAAAAATAGGAATATTATTCTATATTATTCGGATGAAAAATGAGAATATGAATTAAGAACTGTAGGAATATACTTGAACATTGATCAAAAGTAAGACAAAATGTTAAAATTCCCTCTGTGGCCAGGGTAATATAAAGGTCATAAAATATATGACTTTGTACATTAGAGCTAAAGCCACATAAGGGAATAATTTTGGACAAGATCATACTCTCTTCAGATGATGTACAACTAGCAGTAACAATAGACCCTAATGAAGTTTCACCGATAATTGACCCCCTAAGATGCACACTTAAAAATGTGCACTGGATGGCAGCGGATATGTACGGAGGTCTTAACGAAGAACGATATGATCTAATGTATCATAAAACCTGGATGTGCAAATTTCCGTTCTCCTGATGTTTATTAATGCAAACATTGAATGCATTATCTACACACACACACACACACATACACACACACACATATATATATATAT
>NC_068982.1:23773387-23776364 GCF_001194135.2 Octopus bimaculoides
ATATATATGTACACACACACAGAGTTTGCGATGGGTAAATTGCTGCCATTTTATATTTTTAATTTCACGCATGGGCATTGTTTATTGGTTTTGTCAATTACACATTATTATAGGGTCAATTGGGCACCGTCTGTGAGTAAAATAGCACCATGACACAATTCACTTTACCAGATATTTGGAAACGACATACTCAACTGCTTGGGATTCGCGCTGGATGCTTCAATACGAACATTTCAGAATGTTTGAGTGTCAATCTGAGGAGAGTGCATGTCCACAAAGCATGCACTGAGAGAGATAAAAATCAAACATCCAGTCAACTTCATGCTGTTTGAAGTAATCACTAGTGATGGTGACGCTATGCCTTCATTCAATTTCCCACACAGCCTCAGACTCAACACGGTGGCATGCATCAAGTGCCTGGAGGGGGTAAAGCTACTCTGGTTCAAGAGGGTGGCTGCAAGAAGATCATATATCTGGCTACAGGAATCGACACCATGCTACACAAGCAAGGGAACCCTATCATGACTGTCAGATAATTTCTCGACCACACCATCACCAAAATCTGGCCACTTACGTCCCCAGACTGGAACCCCATTTATTATTTTCTGTGAGGTATTATTGAGAGCGAGAGACCAACAAAACTTGTAACTCCAAAGATGAACTGAAGCAAGGATTATGGCAGCATTCATCAAGTTAAGTAAGGACAACGTCCAGCAGAATTGTAGAAGATTCCCATCCCAAGTCGTCTAGAGACCGTTGTTGGAGCCAATTGCCATTTTATTGAATGAATTTACTTTTTAGTATTTGAAGATGTTTTCATGTAATTTTGTTAAATATATCTGTTAAAATGAGATGTCAATGCATTTTAATTCTTGCGTCATTTAGACGACACTTTATTCCCGCACCCTGTATATATTTTGGGGAAGCTGATGACTTCCCCTGTGCTAAGGTTGTAATTGACACAGTGTCACATAGCTAGCTAGGGGCGATGGTCTCTTGGGCCTAATCAACGGAAGCATTCGTCCAGTTTTTCTGGGCTGCCATGTTAGCTTGGCGATAACTATTAATACCCAGTACTACTGCAGTAGTCCCCTTTAAGGAAATTTAGAAATAATAATCATAATAATAATAATAATAATAATAATATATTTATACATACATACATACTTACATGCATAAATATATAGATGCATACGTACATATATGTGCATGCATGCTGGAATGTACATTGACACGGCGTAAGAAAGAGAAAATATATTTACATGCATGGAAATAGTGGATAAATACTTTTTTCTGAAAATCCATGTTGTCAGTATAAGAATAGGATTTCAAATATTTGTTGTTCTACAAGGCATGCTCTGTCTACTTAAGTGAAGCTTACATTTTTTTGTTTTTATAATTTTACATAGAACTCATTTAATTTAGGTGTTGTGCATTTTGAACGTGCTACTATGTTTCCTTATATCAAAGTGTGCCTCAAGAGTTAAATCGCAGATGAATCTTGTAGTTCACATACAATATCATTCCTATAATAATCTAGACTCACAGTAAAAACATGCAGAGATGAAAGTACAGAAACACATAAACACATATGTACTCATACGTATGTGTCTGTGTGTGTCTGTATGTGTGTGTGTATGTATGTTTGTATGTGAGTGTGTGTGTGTCTGTGCGTGTGCGTGTGTGTATCTATGTATCTATATACATATGTATACCTGTATGTAAGTTTCCATGAGTAAGTGAGAAACGAAAATCAAAGTGAACATTCAAGATTTAATTTCTTCTATATATATATATGCTTTTCATTTAATTTGGAAAAGCATCTAGAATCGTAAAATTTCACTACATATTCGCAATTACTCAGGCAAAATAATCGTTTGAACAAAAATATAGAGGGAAAAAAAAAACAGTTTACTTATATTGACGAGATCATGGTGTCAGAACGTTCGGCATCAGTAAATTTATATATAAAAAAAAAAGCATTATGTTTCAATTTACACTTCAACAAATTTCTACGGACTTTTGAAGACAAACGATCATACATAGAAACAGTCGCAATATATATATATATATATATATATATATATATATATACATATGTATATATATATATGTTACATCATATTACACACACACACGCATACACACAACTAACACACACACACGCACATACATATACATATACATATGTATATACACAGTGACACAGACACATACACTCGCAAGTGCACACTTATGTATGCATCTAAATAAAATAAAAGATATAGTTTTTTCCCACTAGTTGCATTTAGTTAAAATGCAATCTTCTAGAAATAAACAGAAATTTAAATATTTAATGGGAACACATTTTAATGAAACACTTTTATATTTTTTCTATAAGATGCGATTGAATGAAAGTAGTATACATATTCGATTTAGATCTATATTTCCTGAATATGCAAGGAATAAATGAGTTATATACACGTCCGACATATTTTATAGTTTTTCTCTTATACTTTTTTTAAATTTTCGAAGTTAGTAAAGGAAGAAGCCGATAACAAATATCTTTAGATTATATCAGTTTGAATATATAACCACATATCTGTTTATAATCTATACATAACCTTTCTTTTATTACTTGTTCTTTTTTTACATTCTGTCGTTTGAAGAAGACTGGCATATTAAACTCAACTGAATAATCACTAATGCATGTTTCATTTAAATCATCGACATACATGGCAGTATTAAATATACAATGCAAGTTCAAAATATATAAAATGTATAAATAGATTGACAAGCATGAATAATGATGCGTTATTAGCTTCATGTCGTATTGGAAATGTCTCTGCTTGACACGTTCTATTAAAATACATATATTTATTCTCTTAGAAATTTTATATTCTTGGACGTAATTTTATATAGCACGTCGTGTTGCTTCTATTTTGAAATCAAAATACTTAGATCGTCGTTTTATGCCTAGTATATATATATATAAGAT
>NC_068982.1:23776491-23779109 GCF_001194135.2 Octopus bimaculoides
ATATATATATCATTATTATTATTATTATTATTATTATTATTATTATTATTATTATTATTATTATTATTATAATGATTATTATGGCTGCCCACTACGCCCGAGGAAGACCTTCACTGCCTATTAAGAAACATTTTGCACTCAAATGTATGCTTTACACTTGTGACTCTTCTACTAACTACGTAGCCCAACTATTGATAAACAAACAAGTCTGTAGATAATGGGGACTATTCTCTCTGCCCCATTCACAATACTGGTTTTCTGTTTTTGCACAGCTGGCTTAAATTCTGCATGGAAGATGGGTGTTATTCTCCAAAGTATCAACTTCTTCCTTAACGTTTTTGTTTCATTGGAGCGATGTCAATTATATCTTTCCTATCAACAGTTCGTACTTCACATGCTTTAACGATGACTTTAAACAGTCTCATTTTGCTGATGATTGCGAATTAACTGTTGATACAGTTGAAGATATACAATTTGTCATGGAGTATATTTCTACCTCCTGTAAAACATTTAGACTCAGCATTGGCCTGTTCTAGAATTCTTTAATGTTACAGCTTGCCCCGAGATACCTAAATGTGAGACTATTTTAGTTGAAAGTGTCATATATGTTTGTCTATGTGGCTAATGCATACTGCGTTCTTGCTCCTTGGATGATGATTCATCTTTAACACTTCAGGATATGAATAGTTCTGTCAGGGCTCTTGTATTTCATGTGCGCTTCGAACCTAGTTTCAAAAGAAAACCAATAGTTACTGTGTACCGCATGTGTGTGCTGATGTCGCTAATTGACGCATGTGAGTATTAGACCCTTTACTACAATCATGAAAGGTCCTTACACGCGTCTATCAGTGACGTCTGAGACACATTCCGATTGCTGGCTGAGGACGGCGATTTTCAGGCAGAGTTGATATCCTGAGCGTTTATGTTCAGATGATTGGTCAAGGAGATCCTTAGGCAGACAAACAGTATATGTGGAAGCTATTTGTGGAAAGCTCCTCCTTGCGGAAACCAATATTGTGTACGTGTATGTGTGTATTATTATGGTCGCGTTCCGACTCGGCCCGCAGCAAATACTCTGACCACCACACTTCTAGATCCAGCATCTCTGCTACGAATTTCTGGTTACATTCCATGCCACTGCCTGCAGTCAAGTTGCCTATGTAAATGTAACGGCATTTTGTTCTACTTACGTCATCATGAAATGGATTCCACAAGACTAAATTGGATTCTTCTGGTTCAGGGAAGTGTATGCCGTGACCAGAGAGTCGCACATGTCTTTGCCTGATCTTCTCGCTAACTTTCGGTAGGTCCTAATAAAGGAATTCATCAGTTTGTATGTATGTATGTATGTATGTATGTATGTATGTATGGATGGATGGATGGGTGGGTGGGTGGATGGATGGATGGGTGGATGAATTAATGGATGGATGTATGTATCTATGTATGTATGTACGCATGTATGTTTGTATGATTATATGAATGTTTGCATGTATGCATATATCTATCTATCTATCTATATATATATTTATATCTATCTATCTAACTATCTATATATAGATGCACTCACACACACATACACACACACATACGCACAAAATATATAGATATATATGTGTAAATGTGTATGTATGTATTTTATTTTATCTAGTTTCAGCTCATGAGCTGTGGCCATGCTGGGGCATCGCCATTTGGTGTTGCTACACAATTTTACTTCACGAATTTTACTTCAGGAATTGACATTTGGTGCATGAGAGAGTTTGATGCAGCTGTATGTATGTATGTATGTATGTAGGTATGTATGTATGTATGTATGTATACAAATAAGAGTGATTGTAGCTATTATTCACTGAATCCTTTTCTAAAGATGTTAATCATTTCATATCAATCATTAGACACGACTAAGAATTATTCCATTTTCGAAAAGGGCAGAATAAAATTGACACATTATTCTCACAAAGAATATTTTTCTTTGCTGTCATATATCCATGTGTATAGATTTTATCTATACAAATTACATATTTTGCTCATTGGAGTAAATATTAGTTTATTTTTCAAGCCCTGCTTATCAAAAAATCAGGCAATAAATTTTAAATAAAACAGCAACGTTACTATTTTATATGAATAATATTATCATTCGTTACGAAAATAACAGTTTCTGCTAAGAAATATAACTTTACTAAGTACGATGAATGCTGTAGTTTACTAAGTTTCTATCAAGTGAGAATTTAATTGTATTTAGATAATTGTTACTCAATATATTGTTTGCTAAACGAAATGCGTGCCAATTCTGTTTGTAGATTATTAGATATAAATGTTCATAACTAATGTATTTTGGCAGACCATAAACAGATCATTACACGAAAGGCGTCAGTAAACTTCTCAAATTAGTGATTATAATGCAATTCAGACTAGGTAAGATGTGATTCAAAGGAAAATATTAGGTAACATTTTTTAATATACGTATATATTAGTGTATGTCTGCGCTTACATATATACAAAATCAGACATATATCATATTATATTTCACAGACTGGTGCATAAAAAGTACATAGACTCACCCACACCGGGTCACACGCATATATATATATATATATATATATATATATATATATATATAT
>NC_068982.1:23779987-23780857 GCF_001194135.2 Octopus bimaculoides
GTGTGTGTTTGTGTGTGTGAGTAATTG
The DNA here is from genome assembly GCF_001194135.2 of Octopus bimaculoides. NCBI lineage: Eukaryota > Metazoa > Mollusca > Cephalopoda > Octopoda > Octopodidae > Octopus > Octopus bimaculoides. Next base: position 23,780,015 of record NC_068982.1, read on the forward strand.
CACATAATTTCGCTCCGAAAAAACGATATTGATAACCAGTTCTTAGATTTCAGTATACATATACAGTAGAGAAAACCATCAGGTGGGTTCTGAGCGTAATTTCAATTGACGCCAAATGCAAAGGAACTGGGTCGTCATACAGCTCAAGCTCCAGCTGTTTCTGCTGCAGGACACACAGACTCAGAGTTGAGTTTCCGCATGAAATTTAATTGCAGAAAGAGTTATAAGTTACGTAGAATGTTTACGTAGCCTAAACAAATATCTACGAAACAAAACAAACATCTCTGAAATCAAAAACATTTATATTCGAGATCAAACATATCAGCCGTCGTCTCTTCAATCCGAATTCCATATTCAGGAATCAGCAAAATGAAAATTTTAACAGAGTTATCTTGATTTATACATACGATCTGGAATTCGCTTGTTGAAATTTTCGAATGATATTGCTCACTGTTGATGTATAAAAAGCAAAATAGTTCTTCTTTTTTTTATTTTATAAAATCCCACTTGATATAACAGTTGAAGAATGCAAAGTCAGGGCAATGTAAAACCATACAGATTTCCCATATTGTATGCCAGGACAGTGGTACATTTAACCATGGATATAACATGTCTATTTTCTCTTGACTCAAATCTTGTTTTCGATTATATCGAGAGCCGCATGCTATTTACAAAAAGGAAACCAGTAACGTTAAATCGATGGAGTGGCTGTGTGGTAAGTAACTTGCTTGCGAACGACATGGTTCCGGGTGTAGTCCCACTGCATGACACTATAGCCTCGGGCCGACCAAAGCCTTGTGAGTGGATCTGGTAGACGGAAACTGAAAGAAGACTGTCGTATAT
>NC_068982.1:23782658-23783961 GCF_001194135.2 Octopus bimaculoides
TATATATATTTGTGTGTGTATGTGTGTGTGCAAGTGTATCTATATAGCTATGACCGGTGAACTATCACTATTTCTGTAATAAATTGTACTGGATGAAGGACCAAATTTGTAAAGTAAACAGTAATTTTCTTTTTTATATTTCACCAACAACTTTCATCCTTTCACATACTTCGCTATCTTTGTATTTTCATACCTTTACATATACTTTCTCTGTCTTTGTAATTATATTTAGTCGTATTTTTATTCCATAACGGATTTGATCCCTAAAGTGAATCCAAAATTATTTTAGAACTTGTTATTTCAGTATCTAAAACAATGGCAGCATTTGCCAATTTATATTGGTAAATGACTACAGAAATGCTATTTTATATTTTATATTTATTTTTTATCTATGCCTATGACTGAACTTACCAATATTTAGATACCTCACTCATTAATTCATCACAATATATCATTATTCTTAATCATTATTCAACTTTGGAACAACCGAGCCTAAAAAAGGCAAGAAACCCAGATAGTGGGGCATTTTTGTACCAACTAGAATTGAACCTGGTTAACTTGGTTTTCATATTCGTCTCCATCCTTTTTTTAACTAACTAGCTGTGTAGATGTAAACACAATTCCTTCTTCTTCCTTTCTTCCTTCTTTCTTTCCTTCTCTTTTCCATTCACACTCCTTTCAGATACACAGGCACACAAACACACGCGCATACACACACATATACACACGCACCCAAAAACACACCCACATTCTTTCTCACTGGACAATGATGGCAACTTCTTGGAAAAACAACTTTCTTCCCAACAATGCCCCACCTTAAAAAGCCACCTGGTTTTCCCTTTTTTAAAGGCCAAGAATCAAGTTGCCATTGAAAGAACTGACCAGCTGTAAACACAATTTTCTTCTTTCTTCTTTCACCTTTCCTTCTCTTTCTCATTGACACTCCTTTCAGATACACAGGCACACACATAGACGCACGCACACACACCAACACAAAACACACACACCAACACAAAACACACACCAACACAAAACACACACACTCTCTCTCTCACTTTTCCCCCCACTCCTCACCATCTTTTGTTATCCTATATAAATCTCTCCACCCTACACATTCAATAATACTATAAAAGAGACAAATTCTCTGAAGAAAAATTAAACCTAGAGAATCTACAAGAATAAATGCAAGCGCTAATTTATAAATACATGTGACATATTAATAAAAATCTGTAAATGTACAACCATCCATATATCTGAGTACCTTATTATTTTTTCTAATAGATAATTCCTGTACTTCACCTCC
>NC_068982.1:23784271-23792171 GCF_001194135.2 Octopus bimaculoides
TTAATATATATATATATATACATATATATATATATATATATATATATACGCACATACACATTGCGATAGCTAGCTAGATAGTGATAGTTATACAGAGACACGCTGTATATAGATATGCATACGAGGTGTTTCTGAAAAGTTCCTAATTAAAGGGTTTCGCAAAAGGTCTTGTTGGAGACTCAACATTCCGATTTCTTTTTAAGGTTTTTAAGGTGGGAATCTGAGAGGAGAATGTGTTGAATTAAACTGTAATTAACTGATCCTCCTCTATTTTATTTTACTTACTGCCGGGAACTTTTCAGCATCCCCTCGATTGTTGAGTTATATTGATATTAATTCTTACCCACCGTTAATTAAGGCAAATTTCCTTATAGGTGTACTAGAAGCTTTCACTTGGAATTTTACTCGAGTTGATTAAGTACAATTTTTATTAGTGAAAATATCTGTTACTGTTCTCGGGTTTCCATATATTTAAGACGGTAATTTTTCTTTAAAAATTGCTCGTATAATCCCTGGTAAAATAAAGGTTTTCTTATATGATATTAATGCAACATTCAAAATAATGTACCAATGTCATTTCTGTCAGGCAACGTTTAGAAATTTACTCAAAGCCTAAGGATATTGTTTTCATCTATATCTAAAAATGTGTGATAGCAAATAAATTAATCTGCAGCATTAGTCCCTTCGCTTCAAAGTTCTGATTTTAAATACCCAAATTTCATTTAATTCATCGTATTAAAACTAATTATTGCTTGTTAATACTAAGGGAGGTTTGTCTATAAATTGCAAGGACATTCATAATTAGGTGACGTGTTTGAACTCAGTATATTATATGCGTGAGGGACAAAGTTTTTTTTAATACAGAAACGTACGAAAATTGCCAATATGGAAAAATTAGTTTCTTTTACGCAGTAAAAGCATCACCAACTCATGGGGAAGATTTATATATTCGAAATGTAGATTCCTCTGTCGTCTTCAACGTATGGAGGTGCTACCACGAATGTAACAGCAGTTAGACTACAACACACACATGATTTCTGTATAGTGGCGAAGCCTTGTGTAGGAAAGGGCACACTATTGTATATTTGGTGCAAATGTTTACCTTGACATCAATGAACATACCAAAGGCTTTTCGATTAGTTCTCGCTCTACTGGTTTAGTAGTCTTCGCCACAGCTTACAGTTCTAACCACTCTGGTAAGTTAAATGTACAACTAACCACCAAGTCCTCGCGCATATACCACTGTTTATATAACGGCAACGAACATAAGAAACTGGCTTTTATTGAAAAGTAACTCATATATTATTAATAAACAAAGCACATGTAAAGCACTAGCTCTTACCTAATAATAAACATTTGTGTTATGCTATTGATTTTACTGGACTCAGCCAATGGGCGTGAAGCCATATCGTGGCACAGACTTCAACAGGTTTCGTTTATCATTGCAATCTCAATAAATATTTCTGTTTCCTAATTACTTCATTGACCTCTATTGATCTTATGATGGAAGTACCGATTGGCATAAAGGCATGTAACATGGGTCTGCATTCGTATAAAGGATGGGAGACATACCGGGCATCAGAACACAGAAGCCCATATATAATTATTACCATATACTTAATGTGTGTTGTTATGCGTTATAGGAGTGCGATAGCTTGTCGAAGGGAGATAATCTAAGGGCTATCATCTTAAAAGTACACCATACTTCTAAAGCTGGGCAAAACGAAATCGCACCGGAAGTTGACGAGGGCGACGGATATCAATATTTTGCGGTTATTTCTTCTCATGAGTATCTCATACTCCTTCACTTCTGTAACGAATCGCAATGGCCACTTAGACGTATGCATAAAGATAGCGTAAAATATATTTGCTGCTGCGCAAAAGTGATGTCCAAACGATCAATATTAATGGTAAAGGACTGGGATCGAAATGAAACACATTGAATAAAATAAACATATATCTGGACCCCTAGTAAGAATCACGTGTATCTAGTTATTAATGTTTCTATGATTCTAGTCATAACATATTTTCTATTTCAATCTCCTGTTTAATACTTCTTTTTTGCAATTTCACCATTTTAAAGAATCTACGTCCAAATATAGTGCATGTATTTAATGTGAGTGCGCTAATGTAACTGGACGTTTTTTTTTTCTTTGATTTGGTTTCAATTGTAAAATGCCATGTTCATATTTCGTTTTTGGTTCACTCTAAATGGACATTCTCAAGGGTATTGACGCTGCATCATAATAATTTACAAAATACTCCCAAACTTCAGGAAGAAATCAAATGTCCTGTCATACAGCAAGTGGAATTAGAGATAAAAATGTATTGCAAACAACTTGCACATGCAAGTGCTACCAGGCGAGAACTCCGCATACCGGAAGCTAGCAAGTGTATGGAGACATCAGGAGAAAATGCGCACCGTTCCGGGGCCTAACTCTAGACGGTTTCAATGCGCACCGGCCCCGCTCACTGATATGAGGCCCCGCTCACTGATATGAGGCCCGCTTGCTAGATCAACTAGTTATTAAATAAACTCAATATTTCTCTAGCCATCGCTCATCGTATGTATTTAACCAAATCCAGTGGCTAGCCTTCTCCACTATATTTTATATATCACTCATTGTGGTATTTACCTTACGATGAGTTAGGCCTAACGATAACAACAATAGTTAAAAGAATGCATTCAAATCAATATCCGTGGAGAAATTACTTTAGTCTGAGCCTCGGCAGGGCAAACGTTCCGGTGACTAAAATAAGTAATATTATCAAAAATAATATCAAGAACATAAACATAAATATGTGGTTATAAGCGTGTGTATACACATGCGAGTGTGATAGCGTGTGTGCGTGATAAATTATTAGCATTGCAAAATTGATACAGAACGATGCAGTAGCGAAGAAGAACGAGATAGTTGAAAAATGTAAAGCATACGAATATATATGAAGTCTGCGAATTTCAGTAATATAATTAATCTCTTTATTATATTATTGAAAATCAATTGGCCTAATTTAATGAACACTGAATTAATTTATACGAACTGTATGTTAATCCCTTGAAATGAAAGACCTTATTTAGAAAAGGAGTGTTTTACATGATGTTTATTAAGACAATCTCATATGAAAACTAAAGGCGCAAGTAGTAGAGAAGTAATGTCAGATGTAAGACATAGAATTGCTACTACAGAAAACATTTTTTTAAATAATATTGATGAATAATAATTGCTTTTGTAATAAGTAGAAAAAGAAAAGGTTAGTGTGCTAAATGTACGTGTACACTGAGGTGTATGCTAAGTTTTACAATAATTATAAATATTTAATAAACGACGATAAAGCTGCGTACTAATATCAAAGAGTTCCTCTTTCTTGTATGTCAGAATTTAACAGTGTCGTTATTTTAAAAAAGACATGTATATACTCATTCATTATTAATAACGTATGAAAGTTCTATAAGGATAACTGCATACGTACGTCATTATACAGTTTTATTTCAAAATTTCTTGCCAATAGAGAAAGAGACCGATTCTAAAATTTCAACATCAACAGAGTATTTGTGTGTATGCATGTATGTATGTATGTATGTATGTATCTATGTATGTATGTATATGTGTCGATTAGTATATGTCCTTTCATGTATGCCTTGTCATGCATATACTTGAATATCTAGACAAACTCATATATACTTAAATAATAAATTTTTGGAATATCTTATAGATTTTACAGTTTCAATCGTGGCTCAGATTTGTAGTCTTCAAATCAGCTTTCTCCTTTCTGGTTGTGAGAAACGTAATTTCTCAAGATTGTTATTTATGCACTGTGTTAAATATCCCAGGGCCCCAATAATTACAGGTATAAACCTGAACTTCTGATCTATATAGAGCAATTGCAGATTTTTCTCGTTTTCACTGATCTTCAGCACAATGTTAAGATTCGCTGGGCAACTGATTTCCACAACTAAACGCAGTTTCTCTATCCCAAATCATTATATCAAGTTTATTGTATGTATGCATGTATGTATATATATGTATGTATGTGTGTATGTATGTATGTATGTATGCATGTATATATATATGTATATATATATATATATATATACATATATATATATATATGTATGTATGTATGTATGTATGTATGTAAGCAGTTTCATACCACTTAAAATATCTGGGGTTTTTTAGTAACTTGGAAAAGGAAGAGTCCTGGCACGCTTGTAAATCTACAGCCACCTTCCAATAGAGGTTCCAGTTTTTATCGCTCGACCCTTTTCAATAAATGTATATTCGTTCAAAACCAGTTATTTTCCCACAGAATGTTGGAAACACATATCTGTGCATATTTTGTAAAAATAAATCGGATCTGCGCGGTCAAAAACAAACGGCGGCCTTTAACATGTAGCAGCAACATTTCTGCTGGCCGAAATTATTAGGCGCGTGCCCAATTTAAGTGTCATTATGGGTCTAAAGCGTGAACTTACCACTAATGCGAAGTCTACCATCGTGTCGGAGCTAGGAAAAGGTAAAGTAACCATAGAAATATCAAAAATACTGGGAAGAGATCACCGAACAATGAAGAACTTTGTGCAGTCTCATATTTCTGCCCTTTCGAGTGTAGATAATGATAAATCGTGGGTTGCTTCAAATCATACTTTTTCACGTGTGAAAAGGGAAGTTGTGCGGAACCCATGCCTGATAAGGAAAGAACTCTTCAAATGTTGTGGCAGGGAAGATGTATCGAAATCTATCAGGTGTCCTCACTTGAAGCAGGTAGCTAGGAATGTGAAACTAGTTTAAAAGCTCCATCTGAAGATTGCTCGTAAGCAGAAGAGACTGAAATGGGCAGAATAATAGATGAACATAGAGTTTTCAACGGTTCTGTTCACTGAGGAATGATATGCTACCCTTGACAGACTAGATCGCTGGAGTAAAGTTTGGGTATCAATCAGCGGGAACAGTCCTCATCGTTCGATGCGCCAACTGGGGAGAGGTGGGATCATGTTTAGGCTTGCATCGTTGATGGTATGGTGGTCGGGCCATGGAAAGTCCCAGATGACATTAAGATGACATCGAAAACATGCTACCTTCTTAGAGTAAAGGACAATCTCCAACTGTGGCTCAAAAAGCACAAACTTTCTTTAAGGAGAAAGAAGGTCTTCATGCACGATAATGCTCCGTCTCATGCAATGAAGAATTCTATGGAATACCTGCAGGAAATAGGTATTTCTCGAGGTCGTTTGATGGAGTGGCCACCTTTATCATTTGGTTTAAACCCGATCGAGTACATTTGGTGTGTCCTGGAGAAGCGCGTTTACCAAGATGTATGGCAGTTTTCAAGTAAAGTTGGTCTTTGGGATGCTATTCTAGATGCTGCTCAAGAGGATATCATCAACTAAATAAATTCAATAGACCAGCGCGTAAGGAAGTTTATTGCATGTGGAGGATCATACATCAAACATTAGGAGCTGTATGACATCATAATGTCATGATAGTTTTCATTCGAAGTATTATCATGTTTACCATTAAATCGTTTAAGAATAACTTGTTAAACCTTTAATGTTGAATTAAATAAATATATGTGCTGACAAAATTATCAATTCCATTACACTTGGCTAATAATTTGTGATGGTGAAAATGTTGCCAACAGTCAGTGGGAAAACAACTTGTCTTCAACGAACATACATTTATTTATTGAGAGAAGGTTGATTTGCCTTATAACGTGGAGCGCATATATATATATATATATATATATATATATATATATATATATATATACATATGTATAGCCGTATTCACATATGTATATGATTGTGTATCTATATATGTGTTTGTGTGTGTGTGTGTATTCTCATCTAAAATGGAGACAGATGCGTACACTTTCATAAAGCATTTTTGAAGATATCCTCACAGCTTTCGTTACTAAATGGCGATTGCCTCACGCTGAGGACGGATAATATCCAGAAATCTCGTTCTGTACGTATCACGTAAAGCTAGAGATGGGAGTGATGGCCTCCGTTTAAAATGCTGTATACGGACACTGAGTGTGTGTCTAGAGCCAGCTGGAAAAGTTTTTTTTTTTTCCTGGGGCCAAAGCAACAGCAACCTTATCCTTTACTGGACAGACAGAACATGTTGGCATATTTAAATTTTACTATCCGGTACAGTTACTGTATTTCTCTCGCTCAGAGATTAAAAACATGTTTATCTCGATATGAGACCAGCGAGTGTGTGTCCCTTAAAGAATATGTAGTATTAGCGATTGGAGATAGTTTTCTCCACTAGCTGGTAAATCTCTCACATTGAGGATGGATGACATCTAGAAATCTAGGTCTGTTAGTATTACGTAAGGCTAGAGATGGTAGCGATGATTTTCCTTGCAAATCATCTATACGGACACAGAGTGTGTGTCGTTAGCCAGCTAGAAAAGATGTTTTCCTGGGGCTAAAACAACAGTAACAATGTCCCTAAGAGGACTGCCGCGCTATGTCAGTATATATGTGTGTATATATATATATATATATATATATATATATATATATATACCTATATACATATATTTATTTATATACGAACGTTAAACTAATACATCCATTTGTTGTTTACACCACCTGTCTTCGTCTGTTGATTTTTTCGTAAATTCTCCCACATATATATATTAACGTATACGTAGGTGTGCATGTATGTGTATTTTTTCTGTCAAAGTCTTTTGAGTACGGTAATGCTGTATTGTCTCTTTGAAAGTTTTCGTAGAACGAATCGATTCCAGTACACCTTTTAGGCATTTTAGACACGCACACAGATATATATACTCCGTTTTTCACGTCCACTGACAAGGGTTTAGGGAGCCTGTCTAAAGTAGGAGACACATGCACATGCCGACAAGGTGTGCGGCTTAACCTAGACCAAGGAAAGCTTGTACAGTACAATTATGGCTGTATGTGGTTAATTTTCTTTACGATTCCCCCTTCCACCTCGATTAAAAAACACTATATATTTCTCACTCGCTCTGTCTTTCTCTCCTTCGCTTTCTCTGTCTATCTGTCCCAGCCTTCCATTCTGCTATTTATACTTCAGCAAAATGTTGAAGCACTTGGTGTAACATTAATCAATGAAATGTACTGCACAAAATGTTAATTAAATTGGAATTTTCTTTAGCGTCACTTGAGCAAAGAACCTATTTCCATTTTGATTAGCATACTACTCCGGCGTTTATCGTTTTTAATTATATCGCTCTTGAAAATTATGAATGCTGGCTGGATTGAGAAAACAACAAACAATCTTAAATGTTAATAAATACAAAAATAGCTTGTAATATATATGTTAAAAAAAGAATTGTCTGTGCCTGCGTGTGAGAAATTATGAGGATACATAGAGCGAATAAAGAGTGCGTGAGTGTGTGTGTGTGTGTGTGTGTGTGTGTGTGTGTGTGTGTGTGTGTGTGTGCGAGCGTGTGTCACCGAAGTTGTGGGTGTATGTATATGCGCATAGATATGTATAGAGATGTGTGTGTACCCATATGTTTTCGCGGGAAAGTATCTTCGTAAATATGTAACTTGATACATATCAGAGAGAGGCCAACATGTTACCAGTGGCAACCCACGAGAACGACAAGTGCATATCTTCCTGCTTGGTTGTTTAATATCCAGCATCTACTTTTCATTTACTAAGTCGATATTCATAGTTCGATGTATAGCAATGAATAACTACATTTACCGATATTCTGAAAAGTCGGGCTATTAAAGCAAAAAATAAAGCTCGATGAAAACAACTGTAAAGCATTTAAAACAATCAGCCGTCTATAAATGTATATACGTCACCAAAAGGGATTATGGTGTTGCTTTTTTGTATATATACATACATACGTACATATAAATAAATAAATAAATATATATATATATATATATATA
>NC_068982.1:23792597-23797785 GCF_001194135.2 Octopus bimaculoides
ATATATATATGTATATATAGATATATGCCCTGTTAAAACCACAACACATCAGAAAGCGAATATCATCATCGTCGTCGTTGTCGTCGTCATTATCATCAGTAGCAGCAGCATTGCCATCTATGCCACTGGTGGGACAATATTTTTCTTCTATTCATCTTTAACATTGTGCTTTTTATGCTCCTCACCGATCCATAGACAATACAGGCATGTCGCATTGCTCACAAGGGCGCAGCGCACGTCTTCAGTGCTTCTGCATTCTTGTTTTTGATATTTTTACTCCTCTGAGGTCTTCAATGACGGCTGTGGTTGGCTGATGAACGTGGTATTTGTCTTATAACTTTCGTTGCAGTTATTTCCACATTTATCATTGTTGCATGTGATGTTTCCACTCTTAGAGATAATTATACACTGCTGTTGCAGCTGCATGCAGTTGTTTTTTCTTGCTGTGGTTATTTCTCTGCTTGCTTCTTTTGGGGCTGTTTAATTTATGCTTGAATTAGTGGATGCCTTCATTCAGCTGTCATTTAATGTTATTTTTGATGTTGTTGCGGACAGAAAACTTTGATATGATTAATGCTTCTACAGCTGTAGCAACAAGGTGTTTTATATTCTTTTGCTATCTCTTAGGTTCCAATTGAATCAATATTTCCATCCCCGTCCAAACCCGATTTCTCATACGAAAGTTGTTGTAGCAACGTGCTAAGTTGATGCATGCCTACATATTGCATTACCTCTCCAAGTCTAGAGCTATTGGTATATTTGTGATTTTACTTTGGGATCAGTCTTCGTTCCAGCTAATTTGTTACTAGTGTAAATATTTCAGTTCACAGCAGGTCGGTGTAGTGCATCTGCTCGAAGATTTCCGAGTAGAATATAACTCAGACATAGCGGAAATTATGATCATGTTCGACCGAATTAATGACTTGCCATATATTAATGAAACACGGTTCTATGTCTGAATGTATATGATTCATGTTGTGTCCTTTCGTCGATAAGTATCTACACGTAATTGTTTTAAAAAGATGCTGCCATATTTTGAGCACACTTTTTCTCTGCTATACTCTGTGAATGTTTTTCTCTGCCTCTTTTAAGTGATCATGCATATTGTTTACAACATATGAATTTGAAAACTGTGCTTTTAGCATCATAGGTATCAATACCATTATTACTTCTTATTGAGATGGCGGTAGCGTTGACGATTTCGATTGTTCTGTTAAAATGCTACTGTAACGGTAGCAATGCAAAACGGTGATTTTAGGAGCTTCTTAGTTGGACATTTTACACTTCTGGCACGTGCAGCATGTTTCTACTGATACTTCCGTTGTAATTTTTATTTGTACTTGTTCTCTATCATTGTATGGTAGGGGATGACTGCCGCACATTTTTTCACCTTCAAAATATTTCTGCATATCCCATCGAAAAAAAGACCACATTTCGAACGTTTTTCTACGTTTCTAATTCCCCACCACTTCTTTAAATATTTCGCCCTATCGGGCAAGTAAGGGATACAAATTGGAATATTATTATGAAGGTTTTAAACACGTTCAGCTTCGGCAACAACCCACAAAGCTAACGGCTCTTAAATTAACAAGAACAATAATAATAATCGATTACATCGACCCCAGTGCACAACTGGCAGTTATTTTGTCGACGCCGAAAGGCATTTTGGGTAAAATTTTACTACAGTCCCGAACAGTCGAAAGATTTATTAGTGCATTTCATAGATGTAGGTGGGTCATTGCGTGGATTCGTTTACATCTACGTAACTTAGCAGTCCGGCAAAAATGAAAGATACAGTAAGTAACAAATTTGAAAATGAAAAAAAAGTGACATGGTCTATTATTTCGACTGAGGCCTATCAGGGCAATGTCCCAGCATAGCCGCATGACGGGGAATAGTACTCCTAAGTTCGCTTTCAGTATGTTGTAGATGGATTAAGCTTCATGGGGAGTGAACATCTCATCACAGATAATTATGTTCTGTGTCTCTCATCTTAAGAAGACCTACAACTATTCTTGGTATCAATGGGGAAATAAAAGAGCTGTCGAGCACCCAATGTTTCAGAATTACGAATCTCTGCCCATAGTTCTTTTTAAAACATGAAAAATTTCAGCCTCAATGAAGGTATTTGAGACAAGTACACTTTCATGAGAATGATGATGATGATGGAAAGAAATATGATTGTTAAATATAGGCATTGTGTTTATAATGAGAATGGTCTAGCTGTTCGCATTTCTTCTCAAGCTGCTGCTGCCGTTGATAAATTTAGAGCAAAAATTATGATGCGAACATATGAAAATCAACAACATTAAAAAACTACAGCAGCGATCATAAAATCAACCAAAACACGTCAACAACTCTAAGAAATATAGCAGCTACATTATTATTATTATCATTATTATTATTATTATTATTATTATTATTATTATTATTATTATTATTATTATTATTATTATTATTATTATTATCATTATCATTGTTGCTGTTGTTGTTGTTGTCATCATCATCATCATCATTATTGTTATTTCGTCTCGTCTATTACACCTTTAGTGATTTTGATTTATGTAGACCATTTCTGATCGACTGATAATAACTTTCAATACCCCTTACGGCTGATGTGAGAATAGAAAATATATGAGAGCTGAGATGTCCCCTTAGACTCCTAGAAATTGCGCTCCATCTTGTTCCAAATATTTTATGTTTTGATATGTTATTGTTCATTTCTTTGTTTTTCCTTTTTTTCACATTTCATTTTAATTTTATATTCAAAACACTCCATAATTTTCCACCGATTATCCTTCAATATTTCATTTTTTAATATGTTTTGATATGTCTCTCTCTCTCACTTATGTATTAACATTTCTCTCTCTTTCTTCTATTTCTTTCATTCGCTTTTTAACAATCATGTTTCTCTTTCACTCCCTCCCGCTAATTATATCCATCAACATTCCTTTTGTCTCGTATCTTTCTCTCCCATACTCTATGATTCCCTCTATGTTTCTGTCTCTCGCTTCCTGGTTCCTGTTTAATCATTAGGTGTCATATATCATAGTCGCTGCGACAAGTCCAAGACATTTTTTGTATATTTATCAATGGATTAGTCTTCCAGCAATTTTATTTTTAAGCTTAAGTATAATGAGAACAATTAGTCCGTTAAGAAAGGAAGGTAAGTGCATTGAGAATTTAAGATAAGCAAGAGAAGTGAAAAGAGATGTACAATATGTTGGGAAGTTAAGAATAAAACGAAAGAATGGGTGTGTGCATATATATATATATATATATATATATATATAAAGAATAAAAAGTTTAGAATGGTACAATAATGCAGTGTAACACAAAAAATGAACTATATACCTGTTATAATTTGGTTACCTATAGTCCGATGATATTTCGGAATTACAATTCCTTCTTCAGATATTCTTAGATGGAGTCTCTTACAGCTGTTTTGGCCTAGTGTTGGCATGCCCCATTCTATCTATATAACTCCAGTACGCTGGAGTAATTAGTAGATGCAAATTATGTAATGGGGGTACGTGCATGATTCACTAGGCCTCTTCAGAGATTTACAAAATTCAATGCATGAATTTTGCAAAATTTACATTTCTTTTTCTTTTATTTTATTCTTTTATTTGTTTCAGTCATTTGAAATGCTGGAGCACCGCTTTTAGTCGAACAAATCGACCCCATTCCAAAGTACAGTTTAAGAGTGGGCAAATTTATTTCTAGAGGACTAGAGTCACCCTTGCATACCGGTCTCCCCCCTCCACACCACCGATGTTGTCCAACGGAAAGTAAAAGGCCGGTAAAGCTGCGTACCACTGACGTCGCAACTCATTTTTCAGGTGAGTGAAATGATGCAACACGACATAAATTGTCTCTTTCAAGATCACAACACATAGCCCGGTCCGGCAATAAAACTCTCTAACCTATATTCGTAAACCAGTCGCTCTAACCACTGAGCCGTGTGTGTGTATATATTTGTATTTGTACGTGTGAGTGTGTGCGTGTGTGAGTGTGTGCGTGCGTGCGTGTGTGTGCGGGTGTGATGTTATTGCATCATATGTGGGATTCGCCCAGATTCGCGTCCGCATATTCCATTTTCGCCTTGGGCCATGACATTGGGTAGTGACCATTAATGAATTGGAAGTGTAGAACTAAATCCTGCCCGGTTATTTTCTCCTTCATTGCCGACGAAGTCATAGCATAGCAATAAAAATATTGCTTGTATGTCGATAAATATGTCCATTTTGGCTAGATCATTAGAAATACTGTGTAGTACAGTGTGTCATATGAATAGAAAACACGTTTACCAGTCATTTATACGTGTGCGTAAGAGCTTTATATGGAAACGCGTAAGTATATACGTATAACTTGCACTCATGCATGACGCCAACGGGAAGGAAACAGCAAGCGATATATATGTGTCCTGCGCTCAACGAAACACAATATTGTTGTCATTCTCTACGTCAAAAACACGCAAAAACAATAATTGTGATTTCAGAAACTTATAATCGTCGATGCTATTCCTGTCAACATCCGGTATTAAACAAATAAAAAAAAGGAAATAAAATAAGCCTGAATCCATTCGAGCTGTTAACGAAGCCGCTGCCTTAATTGCCCGAAATGTCAGTGGTGCTAAGATCATTTCATGACCAAGCAATTTTAATTATATCTGACTCACTTCACATAGCTGTAAATAGGTATCATAGGAATACTGTATAATTAAACATAGATTCATTAGAGTGCATTGCTCTTTTACGTCTCTACTGGGTTCGTGTTAGGATTGCAATTATTTCTATAACAAGCACGCGAGAGGAGGAGATGTTATGGCTAAATTCCCATTTGTATAGGTTTGTCTGGATGATGGGATGGACCATGACGTTCAATGGTTCGCAGAGATCGATGAGATCGACATTCTCGTTTAACATATGTGTGTGTTTGTGTGTATGTGTGTGTGTGTCTTCATGAATCATATAGGGGAGGTGTTTATTCTATAGATTTTACACCTTTACTGGAGGGTTAAAAATAAACTCGATGTGCCCAGTAGAGTTAACCGAGAAGACTATAGAGGAATGTGTAACATTCGAAGCTATATACCCTTTCCTAGATCATGGGATTGAATACTCTTTCTAGTAGCGACAGAGGATACAGAGATAAATATATATATATATATTTATATATATATATA
>NC_068982.1:23799801-23804275 GCF_001194135.2 Octopus bimaculoides
GTGATTAGTAGCCCGCGCGCTTAATCATTACGCCATATGCTATTAACCCTAGGATTCTGAGTTCGATTCCAGGCAGTGACCTGAACAAAAGTAACAACAACAACAATAATAATAATAATAATAATAATAATAATAATAATAATAATAATAATAATAATAATAATAATAAGATCGAAAATACCTTAGAAGTGAGAGCCCAGGTTCGAAATTTCCCCAAGACACCTGAAGAAGGCTGGAGGGTATATAAGCCGAAACGGTGTTAACAACAAACAAGATAAGGACACATATCCGTCAAATGTAAATGACGTAAATAATGTAAATAATGTAATATCCCTTGAAGTTTTACAGGATGCATAACGAAAGTTCGCGGCTGAAAATTTTGGCTAGTTTTCGAGATGCGACTGTGGCTATGTAATACATAAGTGATGACAAGGAAGGGTTATGAGACATCGCAGGCTGATAACCTTATTGTGTAAGTATTAGTATGAGTAGACAAATATGTAAATCGATAGATAAAATGTTATCTCTCATGAAATAGATCTTCTGAACTATTTCCCTGTTAGTACTGTCCAGAAAATTCTATCTGATCAAAATATTCTGACGTAAAGCGAGGGAAGTTAACTAATAATATATATTCGGCAATGCTACTAATTTTCTGGAGAAATGTGTTTTTAAATTTGAATGGTCATGTTGTCAATATAATCAAATGCATTGCATATCTTTATTATAAGCAGGTTCATTCGTGGTAGCGTGTTAAGTTTGTTTCCCACCCTTATAGTTACGGGTTCAATCCCACTAAGTGGAACCTTCGGTAAGTAGCTTTCATTATAAGTTTAGACCAGCCAAATCTCTGTGAGTGGATTTGGTGAAACAAATTGAAAAGAAGCATGTCATGTGTATGCGTGTGCATCTGTTTGAATATATATATAGAGAGAGAGGGGTGAGAGAAAAAAGACAGAGAGGGGAGAGAAAGAAAGAAAGAGATAGATAGATAGATAGAGAGAGATAATGGCTAAGTTCAGTTGGGTGCGAAGTTGAGGTATATCCAGAGAAGCACTCAACCCGAATACTGGGCTATCAACTCTGCCGGGATCCAAGCCAATGCCGGAATATATCTGGAGAAGAGAATCCAAGTTTCACGACATTTAACCCTTAGTCTGTATACATACATACATACACACATACACACACATACACACACACACACATACACACACACACACACATGTATATATATATATATATATATATATATATATATATATATATACATGCGTGTGTGTTTGGGTGTGTTTTTAACCTCCTCTACCGCTTCCTTATGTCCCTGGAACCTAGCAGTTTGGCAAAACAGAAAGGTAGTTGCCATAAATGCAGCCTCGATAAATTATACCACGTAAGTTTTCCAATTTACAGTCTTAAACATTTGATACGTTCATCGACATCATTATTGTTGCGTAATAGTACAAACAATACGTTACGCTATTGGGTGTACGTATGCAGTATACAAACCTGTAAACACCACAAAGTGAGTTCATAAAAAAAGTAAAGCAGGTTTTAATTTATTATACAAACACAAAAAAAAAAAAAATTATTAATTATACGCAAGCATATTTGAAGAAAGAAAAATATATTGGCAGACTAGCAGAAACGAAATCATGAGGTGGAGTAAACAAACCTCAGAAGTTATTACCAATAGATCTGTGTATTATATTTATATGATGAAATCTAATAAAGCTGAAATGAAGAAGTATTATCCTTTTAACAAGAAAAAAAAATACGAAAATATTGCACAAGTAGTAAACAATAAATAATGATGTTAACATGAAAGAATAAAAGAACATCATATTCATTCGATTTTCTAAATAAACAAGCCATTAAATCATCAAAAAATAATATTTGACAGTATTCAAGAACAGTGAATGAAATATTATTTTAACTTCACCTTTAGTAAGAGAAATTACTATCTAATTAACAGGTCGCTTCATGCTAAACATAATTTACTATGTATTGTGCAGATTATTCAAAGCCCTTCCTTTAACTATATATATTACGATTAAATGACATAATGCTCAAATATTTTATCAACAAATTCTTTCAGATATTTCTGCAATGTTTCAACGTTCTGTAGAATAATTTATTGGTGTTATTATTGTCATTATTCAGAAAGTGACAGGATGGCAGAATCGTTATCACGCCGGGCGAAATGCTTAGAGTTCAAATTCCACCGGGTTCGACCAAAATTCCATGCCTTGTGACTATAGTAGAAAGGATCATTATCATTACTCATGCGGTGAGCTGACAGAATAGTTAACACGTTGCACGAATATACTTAATTGTATTTCGCCTGTCGCAACATTCAGTGTTCAAATTCCGCCGGGATCGATTTTGCCTTTTATCCTTCCGGGTTCGATAAAATAAGCACCAGTTGAGCACTAAGCTTAGCGGTAATTCGCCCGTCGCTACGTTCTGAGTTCAAATTCTATGAGGATCGAAATTGCCTTTTATCCTTTCGGGGTTGACAAAATAAGCAAAGTCGACCTCGGTGGAACTTCAACACAGATCGCAGAGGCAGACAAAATATCGCTATGCTTTTCATCCATCGTGCAAACGATTCTGCCAGCTCACCACCTTTAATAGTAATAATAATAATAATAATTATGATGATAATAATAATAATATTAATAATAAAAATAATAATAATAATAATAATAATAATAATAATAATAATAATAATAATAATAATAGCAACAACAACAACAACAACAACGACAACAACAACAACAACAACAACAATAATAATAATAATAATAATAATAATAATAATAATAATAATAAGTCAAATGTCGCTCTTTCAGGAGGTTCTTCTTAAGTCGGAAATATTTACGTGAACAGTAATGTTAGAAGGTGTGTTTTTTTTTTCTCCATTAATAACTGCATCAATACTCACTCATAGAAGTTGTACTTCTCCATTTGTCATTAACAGAATTAGCTGCATTATTCCACTTGCATAGAGACATGTAAACGCTCTTAGTCAGGTCTTCAACGGATTTTTTATATTTGGTTTCTTGAACGTAAAAATCATTGTTTCTCAAGATGTTCAGTGTAATTTTCTGAAAGCTTCATCTAATATGCAATATACACTTTGCTGTTTTGTGTCAGAAATTTCTCCCCGAAAATATTTGCTTTCTGTAGTATTACTTCTAACTTATAATTTTCTTTTATTTCATTCTATAACGTAACATAATCGAATCTGGTTTGTTTTTGAATAGTAATTTTGTAGAAAATAACAGAGGATCGCATTATTAATGCGATGATAAATGTTTTCATCAATTGTTTGAATCAACAGATTTCCCTATGGTTAGTACCTGAACGAAAACTAAATCTCTTTCTTAGTGGAGACTGCCATGTTTAAATATCTCATAGTTATGTCCTATCTGAACATGTTATCTGCAGCTTTAACATAAAGCTACAAATCATCAATGCAGTTTGTTATGTGACTGTTTCGTCTAACAGCAATCATTTTGAACGAGCTCGCTTGCTAACGTCTTTAGCACGCCCACATGCAAGGATTACTCCCAGACAAGCAAGCCTAGAGGAAATTTCTTCATCTGAACACTTGTTGAATGTCTAAAATCCCTTGCTTCAAAATTCCCAGGAAATATTGTGAAATATTCGCTGACGCACAAAATCGTTCGCAGATTTCTATTACTACCAGTCAATGTAAGCATTTTATGTATAGTTATAGAAATAATGGTCTTTCGACTGGCTGCGTTTTCTAACTTACTGCAATAAACTTCAAGCGAAATTCCAGTCTCTAAACAGCCACTCTGGTCTGCATCACACCAGCTGTGTAAACTAAATACAATAAATACACAAATAAAAACAGAAGAAATACCCTGTGCTGTATAAGTGCCGCCTCTTTGAACAATAGGTAATGATACAAATATCAATTACTGAAATAAAAACGGAAGATTTCAACGAAACATTAGAAAATTTATATTTACAAAAGAACTGACATTTAGGTTTCATCTCCTAATGCATCAATGTAAGCGGAGTTACGAGACATCGCATTTAGTACAAACAATGCATACCATACATGACAATGGGCAACAGCAATCAGGAAAGCAATATTGATTTCTAACGCAGTTTCAGGGCTTCAGATGAAAACAATATTAACACCTATTCCTGAACTGCAAATACTAAGTACATACAACAGTTACCGTAATGGGAATTGGTTCGCATTGTAATATATATCAAGCCAGGTTAACATATATGGACGGCTTAATATGACGACACGGATGAAAGATATGTATATACATAAATAGATACATACATACATACATACATACATACACACATACATACATGTGTGTGTATGCATGTATGTATGTGTATATACACGCGCACACATAAATATTCATGCTTCTATTTACATACATGTGTATATGCATTTATGTTTATATATATATATATA
>NC_068982.1:23804285-23807923 GCF_001194135.2 Octopus bimaculoides
TCTTGCTGTTTTGTTTATTGTACATCGGTTTGCGCTTTACCGATTTCTCTAGCATATCGATTTTACTATTAGAAAGGTCCTGTTTTACGTTTCTAGGGGGGGGGGGAGTCGAAGATGGTGACAAGTACTAACGTCCCATGTGCAGGTTTGAAAATTACGGAAAAATCGTCTCTGGCGGGAAATCAATGGAGATATGTCAGCGCGCAAATAAAATAAGATTTATATATAACATGAGATAATCTTGATCACTAAATTCATGTAGAAGTAGTGTATAACACAGAATATTCCGTTATTTGCCTTCAGAGTGAATACAAGATGTAGTAATTATATCGTTGACGATCAAAAATTGCTTGCTACAGTCGCCGGAACTGCCAGGCACGTGAATGTCTTTGTTATGTGGTCTTCACTGGAAGATGTCTAGCAGATAGAATCTCAATGTTTATCCACACGCTGGCGTAGCAGATAGCCAGTGGCCTTTTTAAAAAGATAAATAGTCGCGACAGAATCAGTATTAATACCAAAGGTAATCTTGATCTCCAGCTTAACGTAGAAGTTGTGTCCTATATAAATATATATATATATATATATATATATATATATATATATATATATATATTTGTTTATGTATATATCATAGATTTACAAATACAGACATTGATAATAAAAATATCTCATGCTTTTCACTTCACTTCTACTTTTCTCAATTTTTATATTTGAAGACGGTCACTTCTTACTTGCCAAATAAACAAACGCACAATATATTCTTTCTTCACTTGTTTTTCGCAATGAATAACAGAAAAGGAGGAATTTTATTCGAAAGTTCTCTGGTGACACTACTCCATACAGTTCTATATTTAAGAGATGATGAATTATGTACATTATTTATATTTGACGGCTATTTGTCCTCATCTTGTTTGTTGTTAACAACAAACAAAATGAGGACAAATATCCATTAAATGTAAATAATGGAAATAAGGTACACTACACCAGATTAGTTCGTTTTGTTTTTGTACATAACACTAAATGATGAATAACGTTACGACGATTAATCCCATTGTTCTTTATACAATCTTGATTATGATGTCTCGTTATGTTTAGGCCCAGATTTGAAACAATGAGAGTTTTTACGCAACATCATCCAATTCACTTTAAGACTAAATTTCTACTGTTAAAGGATTCAGTATACTGGCAAGCTTTTTGTACATAAACACACTGTTATTAAATTCACGTTTATATCTTACTGATTATTAATTATTTTTTAAACTATTAATTCCCACTTGCTGAGGACACTTGTAACAATATTAAGTGGAGAATTCACAAAAAAAAAAAAACAAGTCAGGTGGTTTAGAAAACAAACAGATGTATTAGTATAACGCTCGGGAATTGAAAAAAGTGTTTAACATTTCGAGCCTACGCTCTTCCACAGAAAGGAACACAGAAAGAAACAAGGAGAGAGAAAAATGTGTGTACTGGCTAGCGATCTATCAAAACAATATTAAGGCGTATTACAATATCCCGCTTTCTAGGGAAAGGAGACATTGGATCATATGGCTCTAGATTACAAAACTTCACGAGTGGCATAACTGGAAGGAGCTAACTTATACATATTCGATCATACCTCAGTATCGACTTTCTAGATATCACAAGCACTGAGTGTGACCAATATCTTAACAATTATTACCATGAAGACAGCCTGGATTCACTTTTAAATCAGATACATCCTCACCATCGTTAATTATCATTACAGACATCATAACTGTATTTGACTTATTTATTACTCTGTCTGGACGCGTCGATTATACTAAATTTCACATCAGCTTCTATAAAAATAAAAATAAAAATGAAAACTTTCCTGATTTATTATTTTTACTTTTCTTTATGGTAAAGAAATAAAGAAGACATTTATAAGGACACAGCTGTTGCATCTTCCTTTCCAGATCAATAGTATTAGTGTATAGTGTATGCATTTTATTCTCGTTATTGTCTTTCTTGTGGTGTTCTAGTAATATCATTACTCTGAATTCCTATTCAGCTGGTGAGCATATAAGATCCATCTGGTTAGTCATGTGAAGTCTGTTAAGTATTTGCAAGCGCCATATCATCCATTATTATTTTCTTCACAAGTAAACCATATGCTAAAAAATAAAAAAATCTGTGCATGGTATATATACATATAAAAGTATACATGCACACACCCACACACAAACACGCACGCGTGTATGCACACACATGATTATAGACATGATAATATATAGACGTAGAGCTACATCCATAGCTACATACACACACGCCTAAATACCTACATACACATACACGTATATGTGTATGTGTGTGTGCGTGTGTATGCGTGTATGAGTGTGTATATATATTTATATACATATACAGGAGTGATGTATGTAAATGCCTGCAAATACACACATAGACCTACAGACTTGCTATATAAGTTTTTTAAACTCTTTCAAACGTTTCAGCTTGATTTGTGTC
Organism: Octopus bimaculoides; assembly: GCF_001194135.2. Classification (NCBI taxonomy): domain Eukaryota; kingdom Metazoa; phylum Mollusca; class Cephalopoda; order Octopoda; family Octopodidae; genus Octopus; species Octopus bimaculoides. The sequence goes on from NC_068982.1 coordinate 23,806,770, forward strand.
TCCCTATTATTTTGGGGAGAAAAATGATTTATAAGACAATTATTACATATATATAAGTCACAGACAGAATAAATAAGCACAAAGTAATACTTGAAATAAAGATGTATATATAACAAAACCTTATTCATGTGACATTGCTGTATGCATAACATTTGGATACATAACCATTATACAAACACGTGTGAGTGCGTGTATATCTATGTGTGTGTATTCGTGCATCAATGTGTGTTCGTGTGCAGTTATATCTTCATCGTATTGGCTATATGCTAACATTTTTACGCTAACAATTTAGATATATGCCTCGTACGCTAATACAAAAATAGACCGTTGGATCTGACAAGAAACCTGCACATATTTATACACATCCATCCATACATGCATTCATACATATACATATGTTTATATATGTTTGTAACTATGCAGATATATTTATGACTATATTATGAATATATACATGTGGGCGAATATGTGTGTATGCGCACGCGAGTGCGTATTTGTGTGTTTGTGCATGTGCATAATTATATACATATTCTAAAGATATTTAACAATAGAATAAACTATCACCGTGAACATCAGTCATTGCATTTTAGGACGAATGAATAGTAGCATCTTTATACTTAACAACAAAAGCTCACTAGTGATAAGACCATATATCTAACTGAATATCTAAGTCACTGAAGTGCTATGGATCGCAGGCTCATTGACGAAAAGCACTAAGTTATAAATTAATGATACAAAAAACGTAAACGTATTATATAGTATTTCGTGAAGCTCATGAAGTTCAGCACACGGGGAGAATAGAAGAACCGGGGCAACTGACGAAATATTTGAAGCGTTGAGTTAGTATGAAATAAATCAACGTGGCAGTGGGGAACAGTTTGGGTTAAATGCATTCGATACTTCAGCTGGAATTGTAAATTATCATTATATCTAGTTAGATTTAACTTGAGTTTTGTCGGGGACTTTATGTCTCTTCAATAGACCTACGCCAAACTGAAAGCTGCAAATCAATACATATAGTTCACCGGAATATATCGGCTTGTCGATCTCGTTATTGATATTATATTAGGCAACTGGGGAAAATAAATATATTTGAACATAGAACACACACACACATACACTCATATATATATATATATATATATATATATATA
>NC_068982.1:23808824-23809467 GCF_001194135.2 Octopus bimaculoides
ATATATATATATATATATATATATATACATACCTACACACAAATACACACATATATGTATCTATGTTTGTATGTATGTATGTATGTATGTATGTATGTACGCATGTATGTGTGTAAGCCTTGTGACTAGATATGGTGGACGGAAACTGAAACATACTTGTCGTATATATGTGTGTGTGAGTGTGTGTGTGTGAGTGTGTGTGTGTGTGCGCGTGCGTGTGTGCACGCGCGCGTGTATGTGTGAATGTATGTGCGTGTGTATGTGTAGGTGTGTGTATCAGTGTCTGTATTTGTCGCCCCACTTTCGCTTGACAACTGGTGTTGGTATGTATACGGCCCCGTAACCTTGTACTTCGGCAAAAGATCGATACAATATGTATATAAACATATTCAAATTCCGCCGAGGTCGACTTTGCGTTTCATCCTTTCGGGGTCGATAAATTAAGTACCAGTTACGCACTGGGGTCGATGTAATCGACTTAATCCTTTTGTCTGTCCTTGTTTTCCCCCTCTAGGTTTAGCCCCTTGTGGGCAATAAAGAAGTAGGAAGCGAGCTTCCAAATCACATGGTTCCTTTTCAGCCTCTGACCGACCAAACTCTTGACAGTGGATTCGGTAGGCGGAAATAGAAAGAAGCCCATTAT
>NC_068982.1:23811992-23813620 GCF_001194135.2 Octopus bimaculoides
CGAGCCGCAAGCCCACTGACTTATCCCGGTTGATTTTTGCTCCCGTTACCGTTTCGCAGTCCTTCAGTGTCTCGCCGACAAGCTCGATGTGCTTTTGGCTAGACACTATGACGGTGACGTCGTCCGCGTATGCCGACACGCTCGTCCCGCATCCCAACTCTAGCGGGATGCCCCTCAGCGTCGCCAGCTTCCGCAGTAGTGGCTCGAGAGTCAATACGTACATGAGCGACGAGAGGGGGCATCCCTGACGGACCGAACGTGCAATGTCGAATGGTCTTGATAGGTGCCCATTGACGCGAACTACCGAAAAATCTTAAATGATAATTTTGAGAAATATTGTTGCGATAAATTTCTCTGAGTAAAATAGTCTTAGGTCTCAGTAATTTTTCCAGTTGACAACTTATACAGCTAAATATCTAATGATTCTTGTTCGCTGCCGAAATAAACACCTGCATTGGTCGAATTATGAGTTTGAGAAATCCTTTGTATATTAAAGATCTCAAATGTGAAAAGTTATCGTATGACCATTTCGAAAATCTTCAGTGCATTTTGCTATCCAGTATTATGTTTAATGTCGCATTTCATAATATATTACGTTTCATGGAAATGGTTAATTCGATAGAGATAAACTGATAGCAATTCTCATTTGTTATCAGTTACAATGCAATGTGTTACAGGTACTCCCGACAATGATATAATCACTTTATATTCTTATTCTCCTTTACCCTCTATGTTAACGTACTACATCCTCTTATATATAGTAATTCTCTAAAATAAATATTTCGTCAACGGCATATGTCATGTATATTTGATAAATAAATTCATGATTTCTATTACACCAAACAGAATAAATATATTAGAAGCCTCGATTCATAAATGTTTGCTTTTTCTAAGGGGATACATCACCTAAGCATTTCTTTTTAGCTTTGAGAAAACACTATAAATAGCAGAATAGCAATCGGGTCTTAATATTGAACGTCTACGCTAGATAAGAATAACAATTTATGAATATTGGATGGTTTGCGTCAGTTACGTTCAGAGAATGTGACCTAGCATTCACTTTCAGAAAATGGTCGAAATTCTGTAAGGCATGTGTTTAGTTTTCTATTGAGAGATATAACATGTTTTCTAACTACACAATTTGTTTTTACATTTTATTTCCACGGGAAATATTCCCACAGTAAAGAAATTATTCCAGATGATATTACATTGGTTCAAACGTTTTCAAATTCTGAATAACTATAGTAATCTTTTCACCTCTACTGCAATATAGATTTATCGATTCTCTATCAGTAAAGAGAATAAATTGCTGAAGCGTTTAAAATATATTCCCTCACTGAATATGAACACTGCCTTTGCTTTTTATGATGTTCTTATTATTTTTATATTACAGAAATTGTGGTAGCTACCATGAATAAAAGCAGCAGTTAAAGGAAGAAGCTAAGCAGAAGTTAAGATGGCTACTATATTTTGAAGCTATGTAAAGTTGAACTTTAAGCAAATCATGATCAATAGGTATATATTTGGCCAAAGGGAAAAAGCGAAATAATAAAATAAAGAAAAAAAATAGACAAAACGTATGTACATTTCCACGTATATGCATTTAACCTATTCCCCTTATATATATA
>NC_068982.1:23813871-23814734 GCF_001194135.2 Octopus bimaculoides
TATATATATATATATATATATATTTGTGTGAGTGTGTGTGCGTGATTGTATGGTACTTGTGGTATGTGTGAATGTATGTATATGTATATGTAAGAATATATATATACATTCTTATTCTTTCTACTCGTCTCAGTCATTAGACAGTAGCCATCCTGAGGCGCCAGCTTGAACAATTTTAGTCGAACGAATCGGACCCAGTACTGTTTTTAAGCCTGGTACTTATTTCATCGGGCTCTTTTGCTGGCCCGCCAAATTTCGGAGACATGGACATACCAGCACCGGTTGTCTAGCTGTTGTTTCGCACGCACACACACAAACACACGCACACACATTCAGTTACTCAGTCTGTGATATATGTGATATACAAAGGCGAAACATGCTGCCCTCACAAAATAAGGCTAGAAGAACATCGCAACGCATACGTGTGTGAAAGATTACTTTTTATGTATGCTTCGTCTGTCTTGAAATGACGTAAATGAAATGCTGTGCATATGCTGCATGCACGAAGACGATTTAACAAGTAAAGCATGTTTACCAATATTATCATATTTACAATATTTTCTTGCGGTTGTTTTGTCTCGGAATTTTTTTTTCTTGTGCAATGTGCACGGGAATATTGTACATAATTAAAACAAAGAGATACAGCGGCGACTAGCGGTACTATTTTAATGTGATCTCATATATTTATTACTGAGCCTTTAGCAGTCGATATAACGTTGTTAACGTGCCCGTTCATAAGGCTTATCTTTAGCTCTATACACATAGTAGAGTCAACACATAACGCTGTTTCCTATTCTTTAGCAAGATTTCCGTATCTAGATGACGCGTACCATTAATGAGAGTATGTGAGGAAGTATATATAT
>NC_068982.1:23815421-23818946 GCF_001194135.2 Octopus bimaculoides
TATATATATAACTGGCCGATATTAAGTATAGCTCATTATCTTAGATCGCATACCTTAGTTCTAAAAGTGCAGCCTTCATTATTTGCGTTGTATAATTTAGTTGATGGACAATCTCGATACGAAAAGGTTGTTCTGTTCATAAGTACCTCTTCTAAGTTTCTATATTTCCTAATATTTTCTTTATCATTTACATATAACTATGTCTTATTAGTTCTAGTCTAATCGTCTTTTTCGAGGTAAACGGCCATTTATGCACGATTCCCCCCGCGACTTCCTGCTTAGCTACTTCGTTATATCTTTATCTATAAGCTACTTCGTTGTATCTATATCTGAATGGATGGACATGTCCCACCACAAGACTAAAGTCTTATCATATGTCCCTTAAACTGTGTTCACCATGGTCTTCAATCATATGCTCCAATTCGTGCTTTTCGTCGATGAGTAACTACATGTAAGTGTAATACTTTCTGTCTGGTCAAGAAAGTTTTGCGTTTTATTAAGTATACCTTCCCTCTGTTCTAGTATTCCTTTATTATTGCCCATCGGGATGACATCGAAAAGATTTGTGATCCTAACAGAATAAATATTTTTTGACTCTTCCTGTTACTGCTGATGCAAGTTTTTGAGTGTCATCACTGATGCTACCAGAAGTAGTTACTATTGTTGGAGTGAGGAGACATTGCATCATTTGCTGCTGCTGAGGCTGCTGGTGGTTTTTGAAGCTTCCTTCATTAGCATACCACTGTTCTTGGGGCTACTGCTGTCTTTTTTTTTTTTTTGCCTTTTTGCTATTGTTGATGCTGTAGGTGTTAATATTGTTACTGTTGATTGTTAATGCTACTGCTACTGATATTTTATAATCCTGCCAAGTCTGCAAAAGACGGTTTCCTCTTCAAAATGTTTTCGTACATTTTGTGAACAAAATGTTTACAATATGTTCTCACATTCAAAAAGCTATGTTGACACATTCTAAACGAAAATTTAGCATTATAGATAGACGAAATTGGTCAGGAGTTCCTTAGCTGAATGATTGAAACCGTTCAGCTGGAATTTGAGAGTTGTAACTTTCGATTACCTGTGTAGACTTACTGGCCACCTTTTTTCTCTGTCTTCTAAAAGTATTAGGCCCATTATCTACCCTGTCTTCACAGCCTTTTTGTGTTCGAGAATTCCTTCAATTTCCCAATATATATATATATATATATATATATATATATATATATATATATACAACACATATTTATTAATCTTCAGCAAGATTATGGTTTCCAAATTTCAGCTTGTTCTGTCCACGATTTTAGAATAAAATTTTGTTTATGCCCTTAAAATTGTAGCGAAAATGTGTCTCTACTAAATCCAACCATGTATATCTACAGTTCATATACATCGTGGTCTTCTCCGTATCATTCAAAGGTACATACTTTATATTAGAATTGATAATCAGTGTAGTGTCGTTTATGTTTCATACGTTCAGTGACAATAACATAAACGAGTTGTCTTAATTGGCCCTTAAATGTATGTTTTCTTTCTCAGTAGCCGATAGCTCTAATGGTGTGTCTATGACCGATTTCTTTATCCGTTGTGTGTTTTGTTCAATCCATCTCTTTCTCTTCTTTCTCTCTTTCTCTTCTTTCTCTCTTTCTCTGTCTGTCTGTCTGTATGTCTGTCTATCTCTCTGTCTATATATATATATATATATATATATATATATATATATGTATATATATATACATATATATATACATATATATACATATATGTATATATACATATATATGTATATGTGTGTATATACATATGCACGTATGTCCTCTTTTCGGATACAACTTACAACTGGCCAGCTAGGAAGAAAATAATGGATTATTTCTTCACAACCTCCACATAACCGCATTTCTTGTCCCACCATCAAGCATCCTTCTGTTTCAGCTTTTAAGAAATAATGCACTGTCAGCCGATCACTGATTTTTTTTCATGTATCCACTTCTACTTTCTAATGGGCTCTTAGTATCAGCTTCTTTCATCACATTACCTTAGCATGACATCTTATAGTGCTAGTTTCAGGACAATATTTATTCTCCGTTCGTATCACAACTGTATGTTACTACATCTACTCTGTTATATTAGCTGCCATCCTTCAAATGAAATAAAATATAAAATAAGAACATTGGTAAGCTTCCTATTTTGGAGTTATTTGTATTATTTCATTTTATTGCCTGCTAGATATTTTTTAACAATTTCTTTGGTCGCCGGAAAATAAAACTAAAATACCTTTAACAGTGGTGAATATATTATTTTCCAAGAAGATTTCGCCTTGAGTATTCTAAATAATGACGTTGTTTTCCCTCATTTACTTCTATAATCTTTCTAGTATTTTGTGGAACTGCGACTAAAACTCACTATATTGACGTCTAATATTTTTTTTTGTCATTTTGTTCTGTTTTTACTTCTAATATAACGCGCCGTTAACATTTCTTCCTAAAGTTGTATTTTATTTGTGCGCTGACCTATGTCTTGTTAATAGTTATAGTTTGCTGTTCGGTCAAAATCTCTCTGATTGTTTTCTGAAGCAAACATGACATAATAAGTTTTTGTTTATTCTTCTTCTCTTCAAAGTTGTCCTGTTGCGTTTTTGTCAATTTACAAATACTCTAGGGAATCTGTGTACTTTATGCAACGTGAATTTTCACTTTTTTCATCATCTGATTTGTACAAATTGAGTAAGACCCGATGCAGACAATTTTTGCAACTTCTCCCACAAAATGTGCATTCGGGACGCGTCTGTCTGTGCAGCATATCATGTAGATAACGAGCGATAACTGGGATATACTTTGGAATACCCATTTTCTAAATAATAACTTTGTTTCCTTCTATATTTCAGTATTTGTTTGTGCTTAATACAGAAGTGTATTACGGGGAAAATCCTTTAATAAATTGACTGAATTTATTGCCAATACTGTAGAGATATCAACATCTCTTCTGATAGAATATATTCATTGTGGACATAATTCTTTCAGGTATCGAATTCAACATACACATATACATTCATTAAAATATTCCACATATTACCCACGTCTTGGTTCGCGTACAGTACTGTGATATTAGCAGTGCCTGTTGTTCTCACATCACTTTTCTATAAACATTTCTTTATAGTAATATGCTTCTATTTGGTTAAACGTTTCCCATAGCGAATTATATGAAATGTTAGTGCTGGTGTTGAGAGAAAGGTTTCATGTCATTATATATGTATAGTCTGTTACAGTCTGTCATACCGGCCATGATGAAATACCACAAGGTATAGAAAATACGTATTCGCCTTTATATATTTAATCCTATATATTGAACACTCAATATTTCATATATTCAATAAGACATTCAATACTTCATTTCAATGTACCATCCATTTTTATATTTTATATTATATATTATATATTCCATATTCTATATCCCACATTAATTTTACAAGAGTATAAATAAAACATAAAAAACAGACAGAGTTGTAATTCTTTTAAATAAAATTATATATAT
>NC_068982.1:23822116-23823918 GCF_001194135.2 Octopus bimaculoides
AAAGGAAAGAAATGGAGAAATAGTTAACAATGAGAAGTTGATTAGTGATATTAAGCGTCATTATTTACTTGTAATTCGGAACGATTTACATCTGCCTCTGTTTATCAAATCGGAGTGAATTTACATTTAACTCGTCACATTTAAAAAAAAAAATGCAGAATGATTTTAGAGAGTAATGAAATGAAAAGAAAAGGAAAAGGGAAAAAAAGTTCGTTGAGTCTTTAGGCTTACATTTTAGTGACTTGTTGTGTTCCGCGTGTTTGTAGTTTCCTCCATTAGCTGCATGGATTTGATAAACAGAAACGGCTGTAGATGGTTCCGAACTATAATTAAATAATGATTTTAATCATTAGTACTTCTTTTGGCTGTTTTATTATTTGAAAGGAGACTACTGATAAACTTTTGGAATTCAAATCAACACGAAATGATATAAACCATAAGATTCAATTCACGATGGCATATAGCAAAGAACAGCTCCCATTTTTGGATATTATGATACAAAATGTCAACAACAAGGTTATAACTGACATCTATCATAAACCAACGGACTCGAAACTATATCTCCGTTTTAGCTCATGCCACCCGAAACACATCAAAATAAATATCCCCTATAATTTCGCAAAAAAGATTTGCTCAATAGTGTCTGATAGAACTACTCGGAACCTTCGTCGTCAAGACTTCGGAACAACACTAAATGAAAGACAATATCCACTCTAACTTATAGGCGATGCAATTAAGCGTGCCAAGAAATTTGATACAAAAACCCTAAGGACAACAGAACATAACATCACACCCCATCTCAACTCACTACAGTATATATCAACTCACAACCTTAGGAAGAGTGAGGCTTACAAAACCATTGCGCAAAATCTTCCTTTACTAAGTAGAAACCTAAAAAAATGAACAACATCCTGAAAAGCATCAATTCATCAAATGCAAAATGCAATACAAATCGCTAAATAGACTTTCAAAAAATGCGAAGCCTGACACACCCACTAAGAAACCCAACATGTAGACGCCCAAACTGTGGAACGTGCTCCAACCTACTTGCATTCTCGTATTTCTTTTCCAAACAAGGAGAGAGGTTCCCAATAAAAAGCAACTTCACTTGTGCCACCGAGAATCTAATTTATGTAATAACTTGATCGGGTTGTGAATTGGACAGACGAGTATGGCATTGTCATAGAGAACCATTCTATATAAAGAGCAGACAGATTCCTTTAAGTGAATACATGCAGAGATGTGCAGGCAACATGAAGTCAAATATCTCAGTTTTCCCTTCTACCAGTGCAAAGATACAATGTCTATAAATGAAGGTTTAAATAAAGAAAATTTATGCTTCGATAAATAGAGAACACGTCTAAATATGCATGCATAAACATCTTTGATCTCTATACATATTTTAGGTCACGATTACATACCCATCACATATTTCCCACCACTACTCTAGTTTTTGACTGTTTGCTTATATATAACTTTCCCCCCTGCCGAAAAATTAACAACAATTATCTCTCCTGACCACAATAATAACGATCATCATTAAACCCACAGTTAAGATTTTCTACTTGTTGAATAATTCATTCATAAACTCCACACACAACATGGACAAAAAAAAAATTGTTATTAAGAAAATACGTATTTAAATAAATATTGATATCATGATTAGGGAAAGCGAAACTGGTCGAAGAACACAATATGAAACATATTACGAAACATATTAAAACTATGTAAAGTGTGTGCATTTTCATTCTTTAATTATTTTTATATATATTACAACTCACCACGAGGAGAGCCACTAGATA
>NC_068982.1:23824947-23826977 GCF_001194135.2 Octopus bimaculoides
ATATATATATATATATATATATATATATACCTGAATGAACTTGAAGTACGCTATGTATAAACATATAGATATCATGACGAGTACAAAACAATGCTACAGTTACAAATATAAACGCATACGCAAGCATGTGAATTATACGTTGTGATACAGAGAAAGAAACGAATGTATTTGTTGATAAAATCGGACGAAAACACATGCCAACCAATCCTACACATTTTCCTTTGTAAAACTCTTCTTGCCAGACTTCCATTACACTTGATTGGTTAAAGCTTTTCTTGACTCATATAATTTGTGTTATCTACTTTCAACATCTCACCAATCTCACCACATCAAAGTAATAGCGAATAACTCAGTTGAGTGATTTTCATTTATCTTTATACCTCGATTCTTACCGCATCCCTGCAGTGCTGTACGAAATTCTTTTCGAAATACATTAAAACGCAGAGGAATATTTTGATATACCACAGTGTAACATTATGTCTTCTTTATTTAAATACCACTTCCATTCATAATTAAATGCATTCGTGTTCACTACTTAGAAAACCAACTCGAGATGCAATATATTCTTACCTCTTTTCGTATCTTTCAATGTTTATTGTCTTGATTGAGGCCAGTAAAACTGGCTTTGTTGTTTTATTTTCCGAGTATTCTTTTTGATTTATCATTTAGCATAATGTGAAAATGAAACTGTATACTTGCTTAAAGCTACAAAGATAATCTATTACTAGAAATCTAGTGTACATTAATTGTAGAAAAACAATAGGGAGGCAGTGGTTCGAAAGATATGTTAAACGAAGTAATAAGGTTTATATGAGAATAAAACGGTAATAAAGAAAAGAAAATATGAAAAAAAACTACTGAAGATATTCAAAGAATAACAGTAAAAGAATAACACAGCCTCATTACCATAAAAAAAGAATCAAAATCTAATAAAACTACCAATGGTATATTCCATCAAATATAGCAGTTAATAAAAGTTTTACAATTGCGTAAAGATGTATGATACAGAGAAGAGGGATTTCTGAGATTTGATACGGGTCTTTCTTTGAAATATGTTAGAATATTGCGAATGCAACAGAGAAATATTATACCATATAGCGGTTGAATCAGTATCAAGAATGATAAGGATTTAGAAACGTTTGTCTTCTTTTAAGTTGCCTATTGTGGGAGGTGTGACCAGTTTGTACCGCAAATATCGCGGTCTGAAGGCAGGATTACACAAGGCAGTTGCCCAGGAACCCCATGAGTCTAGGTTTCAAATTTTAATCTATGTATGCTGTGCCTTCTAATCTATGTATGCAGACATTAAATAAATACTATAGTGCTCAGTGCACTGATATTCCGGGCGACAATAACGTTGGTAAGACCTCCTTAAAGTGGGTTACCTTATTTGTATTCCCAAATGGAAGCAGATGTAGTAAGCATATTTCACAACAGTTTTTATAATATACGTTCAAACTGACCATTTCAAATTTCTTGCCAAACAACAATGCTACAACGTCATATCAGGTGATAAGTGTCTTTAATTATTTTGCAAAATCATGTTATATATTTATTAGGTGAGATAGTTTCTTATTATTGCTTTTCATCAAGAAAATAAAATTCACTGGAAAATAGCCAGTTTTTACCACTTTGTTATATATGAAACTTATTAATCTAAAACATGTATATGATGTTCTTTATTTGTGCGTAATGCGCTTTGTCAATATTATAACATCTCATTAGCTTGGGATTAATTATGTTGTTCGAAATAAAGGGTGTTTCGGTTTTATCTAACTCCGCGGCAAGTTGAGAAAGCTTATTATTTAGTATCCCTGTCCTAAAATATGTGTGCGTGTGTAACTTAGCCCTTTTATACATACATACATACATACATACATACAAACATACATACATCCATACATACATGCATACATACATACATACATATGTATATATGTATGTATTTATGTATGTATGTATGCATGTATAAAAGGGCTAATTTACATATATATGTATATATGTATAAAAGGGCTAAGTTATATATATAT
>NC_068982.1:23827525-23830246 GCF_001194135.2 Octopus bimaculoides
ATATATATATATATATATATATATATATATGTGTGTGTGTGTGTGTGTGTGTGTGTGTGTGTGTGTGTGTGTGTGTGTATACATGTATGTATGTATGTATAAGTTTTGGTAGTAAAGTAGTAGTATATGTACACGTGTAAACTATCCTTATTTTTGATGGGTTAAACCTCTTAGACGCGGCCCAAACAGCTTTTACCTAACCCGATAATTGTTCTGATAATTAGCTTTTCACTTAACATGACAATCAGATACATAATTTTAGATGGTGCTTTCCCGTTGGAAATGTTGGAGTGTTTATCATACTCTCTGAGTATAAATTTATACACAAACCCTCTTGGTTATTATTAACAGCAAAAAACATGTAAATGAGTACCTGACCTACATAAGAGTATTACAAAGAAAAAAACAATTTTAAACTTCATGTTTTAGTAAAAGAGAGCTTCAATTTTATTCTCGCATTCAGCTGCTGTGAACAATAACTGGTAACTAGGCTACAATATATATTGTAAATATTTGCGAAGCGGTCTTGCTTGAGAATAAACATAACACTTTTCTTAGTGTTCGTTACCCATGCTTTCCTGAACTATTTTTCAAACTACTTTATTTGACTTCTATATTCATGGGATTGCTTTAAGGCTTGAGAAAAACTCCTGCGTCACAGAGGCGGAAATGTAATGACTGAGGTTTTTCTCTAGAATGTGCTTTCATTAATTAATCTACCGATAATTACCCCGACATGTACACACGCACACAGATATATATATATATATATATATATATATATATATATATACATATATATATATATATATATACATATATATGTATATATATGTGTGGGTATGTGTGTATTTGTGCATGTATGTGTGTGTGTCGTAGTAGAAGGTGGCAAATTGTCCACGTACGAATATAACTCTACATCCTTTGAAACAGGTGAAAACTTCCAGGGGATCCAGTCTCAAGTACATCGGAATTTTAATTCTGACGGATAACTTGCTACCTGCAATCTACACGATTGATACATATGTAAGACACTTGATGTATCTCCCTCACACCATATCGCAATGAATAGAGAAAATTAATCATTTTAACTAAATTCTCCTGCCGAATTGAAGCAAATACTGTGAGAAACTCTACCTGCTACACGGAATGCAAGCATTATGTAAGGCTCAATATACAGCTGAAGTACATGATTTCGAATTCAGCTTTTCCAGAGGCGAAAAACACGATATATAATTATGGGTGTAGTTACGTTTGCGTATGTAAAATTACACGTTCTAATGAGGCCTTATAATCTAGTTCTTCATATAAAATATTGTCACTGATACATTTTAATTCTGATATCTCTTAATGCAATGCACTTTAACACGCGATTATGTGCATACGAATATTATTAATTATTTTTTCATAAAAATAAATACAAATACCGAATCAGAATAATACAAATACCGAATCATAAAAATCTTTTTTTTACAATACGATTATTAAGTCAGGTATTAATGTACGTAATAAATATAAATATTGGATGATAAGCCAATATATATTTTAAACGTCTATTTCGTTTTGTTTATATTTTGAAATTTGGTAACATGGAAAATTGCTTATATTACAATTGGAAAATCGTGTTATTCTTATCAAATAATTAATATAATCAGAGAAGCCGCAGGATATTTTATAATTACTATCATTGATTCTAAATCCAAACCTTATGCTCTGTTAAGGCTCTTGCTATGCTTCGTTTTCTGAATCGCTAAAGATTGCTCAACTTTACGATAATTTGACGAATTGTTTCCTGTAAATACAATATCAGATATTTAGTTCTAGTTCCATCGCTGAACTGGACGTGTGGTTGACGATTTAATCGAGTTATTGTTTCATATAAGGTCCTTGGTATTTTTACTGTTTAAATATCTCACACACTCAAGGCTATGTGCGGACATGGGAATGTAGGTACTAAATATAATATTTTGTGACAGGAAAACGTTGGAAGTAAAAGCGTTGAACATTAAGAATGTTTATGCATAAACTTGCATGCATGCATCTATTTACTTAAATATCACTAAAAATGAGACTAATTTATTTAAGGGACACGATAAATGTCTGACCAGAGTATCAGAATGTTCTATCAATACACCACCGGTAAATCTCATTTATTATATTTTTATTTCTCCCACTTCATTTAACCATATCCATTATTTCATCGATCATGTTTATTGATTAACTACTCCTCTTAACCCCACCGCTTTTCCCACATACAGTTCATCACTCTCTGATGTAACAATACATTATATTTGCAGCATCACACACTGATGGACGCTTTCTCAAAAAATATTGCTTGTTAATCAAATTTCAAAATAGGATTGACATAATAGGCATATTCGAAATCATGGACACTGAACAGACAATTCTATGTGTTCATGATATTTTTCCTCGAATATCTTCCTGACATTTTGCAACACCATTTTATAAAGTTTGTATTATACCTTTTATATTACTTGTTACTCTCATTTGAATCGACACTAGTACCTATTTTTTGTTAAGCATGTTGATTATTCTATCGGTATCTGTTGCCGTGCCGCCGAGTTGCAGAGGCGTAAACAAAACAACATTGTTTTCCAAGCGGTGGTGTGGACAGTCAAAGAAACAAAGACGCACACATGTACAAGCATATAATACATACATACAAACATACATACATACATACATATATATATATATATA
>NC_068982.1:23833328-23835574 GCF_001194135.2 Octopus bimaculoides
CTCACTTATAAGTACATAAAACATGTGGTTTTGTAACTAAAGAATCTTTGGTTCCTATTTCTTGTAATGCTGGCGAATTATTTTCTTTTTGGTTTTCAATAGCGTGTAACCACCAACACTGTTATTATTATTATTATTATTATTATTGTTCAGTAGTTTTATTTTTATAACGTGCTTTCACTTCACTACCGAGCGCAGCTCTGTGCGCCTTGGGTATGTGCTGTGGTTTGCTGTGGTGCTCTTATGTTTACTCTATTGAAAGTGTTTTGCGTAGAATGTGTGCAGTACCTAGTAGTACAATTTTCTGTATCTTATATATATTTGTAAGTCCTGGTGTTTTTGTTATGTATTTGTCTGAATATTTTTATTATTATTATTTTATGTTTGACTTTTGTTTTGCATTTGTACAAGTTGGATCCAAGTCTAACCCAGAGACCTCAAGAGACAACAAGTTAGAAGTTCATGTAGGTGTTATGCCTATTATTATTATTATTATTATTATTATTATTATTATTATTATTATTATTATTATTATTATTGTTAAGTAGTTTTATTTTTATAACGTGCTTTCACTTCACTACCGAGCGCAGCTCTGTGGGCCTTTGGTATGTGCTGTGGTTTGCTGCTGTGGTGCTCTTATGGTTACTGTATTGAAAGTGTTTTGCGTAGGATTATTATTATTATTATTATTATTATTATTATTATTATTATTATTATTATTATTGTATATTTTTATTCTTAATTCTTTTAACGGTTCCTGCTTAAAGCTGTGCCTATGCTAGAGCACCGCCATTTTGCAGCACTGTTATTATAGAGAGCCTCTTCCGATATGTGACATTTGTTGAATAAGGGAGTTTGATGTTGCTGCCTTCATTTGCGCTTTCTGCCACGAGATAGGCTCGTGTGAGACTCTCGACAGGAAGAGATCCAGTATTGTTTTGAAAACTCCTACATCAATGCCAAAATTTAGCGCAATCCCTTCCAGTTTCTTCCAGATATTTATTACTACATATCGCTTCCGCTTTCTTTCCAGGGAGTAGAGTCTTAGTTGTTTGAGCCTTTGCCTGCAGCTGAGTTGTTGCAATGTTATGATCTTTCTGTAGCCTCACTGGATTGTTTCAAAGACCGCTGTTAGTTTTAAACTCTTGGGTAACCATAGTTGGGAACAGTAGTCATGGCGGCTGAGGACGAATGTCCTGTAGATGACAATCATAGTTTCCTTCTTTCTGATTCTGATGTTTCTTAGAATCAAGACAGCCAGCCTTCTGCATTTTGTGACCATTTTGGTAATCTGCACTTTGAAAGATGTATCATCACTCTTGTCAATACCCAGGTGACACACTGATTTACGTTCTGGGATTGTAATTCTCACCCCCGGGCCAGAGTACTCTGTAAGTTTTTCAGTCAATTTTGACTGCTGATATCACAGGGTTTGGACTTTTCCAGCATTTAACTGCATATTATTGTCCTCAGCCCATCTCTAATCTGCGTGCATTTCCCGCTGCAGGCGTGCAACTTCGCTAGTGTTTCGTATTTTCTACGAGACTTTCGTATCGTCTGCGTCGCTGTCAAGGATGGCTATCAGGGCATTTGAGAGCATAGCTGAGAGGGCCACTATGAAAAGCAGTGGTCTCAAGACAGTGCCCTGTGGAACACCACTCACTATTTGTATTTCCTTTCAGGTGACTCCACTGCCCACCACTGCCTATTTCTATCTTCTTTATAATAGATTTCTTTCAGTTTTTCATCTACCAATCCATTTACAAGTTTTTGTTGGGCTCGATACGATTGCCCCAGGTACCATGCAGTAGGACTACGTCCCAAACCATGTCTGCATCGATGTTTAATCTTCATAATATATTTTAATAAAGACAGGGATTTGGTAAATTCCTTAATACGTCTTAGCGACATTTCTTCCGTCTTGAAGTTTCGAGCTCAAGTACTCTCAGGTCAGTGTGCCTTTCCTTTTTTTTCGGGGCCATTTGTAGACTGGGGTTGATATAATTGACTAGTCTCCTTCACACATATTTCAGGCCTTATCAGTGCTATTACTTTTATATTCAGTTTATTGTTACCTGCACTTCCAAGCAACGATAAATAACGTCTCCCGATATTATGTGGCTTGCGATGGAATGGTGCTGAACTCATTTGTAGCAAATATTAAATTTGTGCTTCATTAATTATTTGTATTCTTCTTTGATTTCTACACACACACACACACACACACACACACACACACACACACA
>NC_068982.1:23835869-23841523 GCF_001194135.2 Octopus bimaculoides
CATGCAAGTGCGCGCGCATATGTGTTATATAATTCTGTTTATGAATATGTGTGTCCGCACATATGTGAGTGTGTATCTCAATACCTTCTACTAGACAAATTATGACCCATCCAGAACAAGAACAAATTTACTTATCTTTAATACGTTCCTGCAAATGTCTATAGGTAAATTTATCTAGATGAGAAAATAATTCATTAAAAGACATCGTTCTTTTTATAAAGTACAGAATTCTTCAAAGAATTACTGTTTCATGAATAGATACTTTCATGTATTCTACAAATATCTCAAATTCCCGTTTAATATCGAATATGAATATTTTTACAACAGCTTCAAAGCAAATTTTATGTTTTAGCTTAAGCGATTGTCTACATCCTTTTTGGCATCTATCATCTTAATACAAGCAATTAGTAATTAAATCGAAAGTAAATACTTGCCATCAATTTTTACAGACCTGTGTATCGTTTGGGACTAATGATATAAGAAAATCTTACATAGATGGCAGGCACAAATCATCTAGCAAAGGAAATTCATAATTAAGGTGGTAAAAATTTATCGATTCCTTGTTTTGGAGTGTGGTCTATTAAGAGACAAACAGGTGCAATTTTTAATAGACAAACATAGATACAAATTAACCAATTTTCTTATTTTATTAATACCTTTGTGATATAGTGTATTTCGCTTTTGCTCCAAATCTGCGTGTTTAACAGAATACTGTTCAAAATGCATGACTGCATTCAGTATATCCTTTTTCAATGATGCATTATATGGGATCTTACATTTCTCTCTTCCTGAGAAATGCTAAACATTCTCCTCGGTTTGTAAGAAAGGATTTGCCCATAAAATCGTTCTCTCTATTGTACACAATTGGCATTATTTCTTTCTTTAAGCTAAATATATGCACAGCCCATATCTGTCTAGTAAATTCCTTAGACAGAACCACTATGTTTGTAAAGATTTAGTCTGCAGCAACTCAGTCTCACTCAGCTAGATAGTACAAGTTATATGAAATGTTTATTGCAGAAATGATGAAAAAAAACACGTTATGATTGATATATTTTGATTTGATTACTGATGTATCATAAGAATAAATATAACAATATCAAATATTGAAAAGAGATATTTTTCAGGATTTTTATATATCGTTGGATGATTGGAACGTTTTAATTTTTCAAAAAGTACCTGAATTTCAGAGGTCAGCTTTCAAACTTAACATCATAATTTATCTCTCTAATTACAAACAAATAAATAAATTGCTTTCTTATAACGAGGAATATTTTTAAAAAATGGACTCTTACATCAGTTTATACTATAATGGCACCCTAATCGAGTTAATTTGTATCACTCCATGATTACAGCTTATATACAACATTTATTCTATTTAGACAAATGTAATGCATCTTAATAATTCTAAATATTTGTCTAAGTTCAAGGGTTTTTCAGAAATCTCTTTAACATGAAAAAGAAAAAGGAGATACTATTTAAATGGATATTTGAACCGCCCTGTTCTCCATATCCCTCTCTCTCTCTTTCTCTCTCTCACACAATCTCTCTATCTACCAATCTACCTAACTGCCTGCTTGTGCGTGCGCGCGCGCCTGTGTGCTTATAGATAGATAAATAGTTAGTTAGTTAGTTAGATAGATAGATAGATAGATAGATAGACAGATAGATATATATATATAGATAGATAGATAGATAGATACATTCGTATAGTATTTACTACTTCTTCAAGATCCATAGTCTCTCTGGAGATTTTAACAGTTGTTTTTCCTTAACTATTTTCATTTTTCCATGTTTATCACCGGTGAAGAAACGCTCCAGTCTTCGAGAAGTGCCCATATATATAATAAATGCCTCTTGCCCTTCTAAGTGCTTCATTTAAGTAAATTATGTCAGCCAATTCTTCCCTATAGCTTACACACTCCTTCCAATATCCCCATAAGTTTTTAACGTACACGACATTTCACCAGTTTTGTGTACATAATCTTTCCCCCGGTTTTAATCAATGTTCTCTTATGTAATTACCTTTCCAGCATTTTCTCTCCATTTTTCGTCTGACTCGTTCTGCTCTCCCCGAGCTCACACCTTTTCTCCAAATTTATTTTCGTTGGCTGATAACTTCCTACCATATAATAGATTCTCAGCTCCATTAATTTGCGCACTATTCTATCACAAACATGACATTCGTCTTGCCTTGTCTTCTAATTCACACTCACAACAGCTTCCGCCTACTCCCTTACACGCTTTCTACACCTACATACAATTATTACACAAATACACTAACACCCCGCAACTCCACAAACCTATGCGACTATACTTCCGCTGCTGCACACTCCTGCATACATATACACACTTCAAAAGACTACACAAATCTATACCACCCATCTCTTATGATTATCTTTAAATTTTCATAAACTACTATACTTGCACATAACACACCCCAACTTCTCCTTCATGTAACCCCATTTCCACTTGCTTCCTAACCCTTCACTCGTTCTAATCCGTAGGTCACTTTGCTTGGTTTTTACTCACCCCCTACATTCCTATTACCTCCTTTCTATTTAGCCGTTAAGCTAATACCAGTGTTTGCTACAAATTTTGTTCTCATGTCTTTGCTTTCCTTTTTCATTGTCC
Organism: Octopus bimaculoides; assembly: GCF_001194135.2. Lineage (NCBI taxonomy): Eukaryota > Metazoa > Mollusca > Cephalopoda > Octopoda > Octopodidae > Octopus > Octopus bimaculoides. The sequence goes on from NC_068982.1 coordinate 23,838,504, forward strand.
ATATATACGTACAAACACACATACGAACATACGTTCACACACATACACACACACACATATTTATATACATGTAGTATTACACTTACTGATTAGAAAACATTATATAATAACTTTTTCTTTCTAACCATGGCTATAGATTGTTTGCAGGTGATTCTTTTAGAAGATGGGCTCCAATTTGTTCAAGACATTTTACATAATTTTTCATTAAGAACTATTTAGTCTTTCCTTAATTATATTGAATCATATCTTTCAATCATAATATATGCACTATATGCAATATATATATTTTAAATATCACATGTATGCAAGTATGTATGAATAAATATATAAGTATGTGTGTATATGTGTGTGTGTGTTTCTGTTGTGTGTGGGATACGTGTGTATGTATATTGTTTGTAGGGTGTGCGTGTGTATATATATTATTTGTTTATAGTGGCATTGTTTTACTTTAGATTCCATGTTATGTGCATCCTCAAGAGCAGTATATTCTCATTAAAATTTTAGAAGTGTATTCATATAGAAGATAACAAGAAAATCAATAAACTCTTTTAATATACAAAGTAATGAATTGTATCACGAAATATGAAACAATATTCATAATTCATGAGAGCGCTTGATGTACGAGTTAATAAGTGTGTTTACAGGTATGAAAATGTGCGTGTACGCAGGAAAAATGTAAAGATCTTATGCCAGTCAGGTTTTTATCTTCGACTGAAAACATTTCAACACAGCAAAACAAGACAAAATACATTTTCAAACGCCTTCAATATTGGGTAATATTACGTATGTACTTTTTCACCGTGTTTTGCATTTCTTCCCCGTGTTCTTCATCCAACCATTAAATGAATTAAGACAGTTTCAACGTGATTACAGTTCTTTTGTAAAAGAATATCTTGATTTTATATATTTATAATATTCTTTTCTACTCTAGGCACAAAGTCCGAAATTTTGGGGGAGGAGGCCAGTCGATTAGATCGACCTCAGTCCGCAACTGGTACTTGCTTTATCGACCATAAAAAGATGAAATGCAAAGTCGACTTTGGCGGAATTTGAACTCAGAACGTAGCGACAGACAAAATACCTCTAAGCATTTCGCCCGGCGTGCTTAGCGATTCTGCCAGCTCGCCGCCTTTATATATTCTTTTCTAGTCTAAACACAAGGCTCGAAATTTTGGAGGAGGGATCCAGTCGATTAGATCGACCTCAGTACGCAACTGGTACTTAATTTATCGATCCTGAAATGGTGAAAGGCAAAGTCGACAACGGCGGAATTTGAACACAGAACGTAAAGACTGAGGAAATACCGCTAAGCGGTTAGCCCGGCGCGCTAGCGTTTATTATTTCTTTACTGCCCACAAGGGGATACACACAATGAGGGCAAACAAGGACAGACAAACGGATTAAGTCGATTATATCTACGCCAATGCGTAACTGGTACTTATTTAATCGACCCCGAATGGATGAAATGCAAAGTCGACCTCAGCGGAATTTGAACTCAGAACGTAACGGCAGACGAAATACCGCTAAGCATTTCGCTCAGCATGCTAACGTTTCTGCCTGCTAACGTTTCTGCCAGCACGCTGCCTTATATCTTAATAAAAAAATTTTAATATCAATTTTTATTTGACTCAAAACAATCCTTCTAGGTGTACCTGTGAGGCATGATTTGGAGTTTGTTTCAGACATGCGCAAATTTCGAATTTCAATGACTGTTATTTAATAATTATAATTTTGATCAAAACAGTGTTTAATTATTATATCTGAGATGTTGCATAATACTTGTGAAGGTTATCATATTTTAAACCTTAATACATGATTTTATCAATAACACACCGTATTTTATATATGTATGTGTGCGTGTGTGCGCATGTGTGTGCGCATGTGTGTGTGCACGCGCGTGTATAATGCTGTAGTCAGATCTAACGTGATCGTGCTGCAGAGAGTTGGTTAGCCTCAAGTCTTACCACATAGAAAAAGCTTGCATAGATAACACAATGTACATAATAATCGATCTATAAAGCTTATTAAGCAATGCATGAAATACCATTTTCCCGTATCGAATTTGAGAGAAATTCCGCAAAATTTGCTTTTTCTCTTTGCGATTACATTATGACAATGGTCTCATAAACGGCGTGTAGAAAAACAGCTGAAATAAATGAAGACAGAAGGGCTATATAGCAACTTCAATTTACGTAGAATGTGTTGGTTGTGTCTGTGAAATGTGAGCAAAACACAACCTTTATATTCCGTTCGCCCGCATACACCAAATCTGTATATTCTATAATCTCTGTTAACCTGGATATGCATCGGTCTTCATTATAAGAGAACCCTAATTGAATTAATTTGCATCACTACATGATGCATAAATGTGTAGACGTGTGTGTGACTGTATGTGTGCGCGCGTGCGTGTGTATGTTTGTGTGTGTGTGTACAGCCGCAATACAACGATGCTCACACCAGCAGTGATTCGCACAATCGCACGATATACACTCATATATGCACACGCGAATATCTGCATACATTTGAATATATACCTATTTGATGTTTTACACGTGTATATGTATATGTGTATGTATGTGTGGGTGTGTGTGTGTATGTGTGTGTGTGCGTGTGTGCGTGCGCGTGTGTGTATGTAGGCATATGTAAATCTATACGTCCTGATTGTTGTTCATACACCAGCACTCTGACAATGATTGGCGAGGAGAGAATTTGCTAAGTCTGGTCGACTGCAGAAAGAAACAGAAACTTCTGCGCATGTGTTTTTGAGACGAGTTTAACATTTCTGTCGACATACATTAGGTTAATATGTTTGTTCATTGAAATCCACGAACTACTATACGCGAGCTTTCCTGTGAGTAGCAAAATGTTTGTGTACGTACACATACGTGCAGATACGCACTCGTACAAAATCACACGCATACATATAAGGGAGTGTATGTATGCCTGTTTATGTGTATGTATTATTATGTAGTGCGTGTGCTTTCTGCGTTTTTGTTCTTGCCTATATATATATAAATAGA
>NC_068982.1:23841598-23845005 GCF_001194135.2 Octopus bimaculoides
ATATATATATATATATATATATATATATAGAGAGAGAGAGAGAGAGAGAGAGAGAGAGAGAGAGAGAGAGAGGTTTTCATTTCAAATATATCTACCTCTGAGTTATCTCTTCGTACATACATACATAAAGACATACATACATATACTTACATGTTTGTAAGCATACGTGTGTGGGAATGTGTGTGTGTGTGTGTGTGTGTGTGCGTGCGTGTATGTGTGTGTGAAAGTCTGTGTGTATTTATTTACGTGTATGTGTGTATGCCAGTTTGTGTGTATTATTTATAAACACATCAATGTAAAAAGTATAGAACTCGACACACTGCTGGAGCAAAATATCTTGAGAAAAACGACATTTTAATAGGCTGTAAATATCAGAATAATTTCCAGAAAGAATGAAACATTAATAGTATAAATAGACAAAATCATATAATTTAATCTCACGATGGCTCCTTCGTAGACAGCTGTAATAGTAGCAACCTAATTCTTAGAACAGCTACTGTTACTAAACAAATATATTTATAACAGTTGGAGCGAGTCGATTCAAGATGAGGAAAGAAATAAACAAAAAAACATAATTTAATATAATTTCTCTTTAGCAAATATCAATATTTCGTTTTATTATATCTCCATTTCAACATTTCTTTCTGTTGAAATTGATTCCATTCAATATTTTCGAATAAAATTACAGATAGAATAGCAACATTAAAAGAAATATATTACAATTATTATTTCCTTCGTATAGTATTTAAGTCTTTAATGTTCCTTGCTTTTGCATTCCTGTCACTTGAGTAATATAGTATTAATATCACGTGAAAAGAAAAACATATCAAATATAAGTAGATGCATACGATCAATGTGCAAGGAGAAGTGCTGAGGTTTCGTGTATAATAGAAAGACAGATTGAAATACGCTTTCAGACCCTTTTATTTAGCGAAGTATAAGTGAAACAAATTGCTGAAAGTATGGTAATATTAGATGAGAATGAATATAAGAAAAAGTAAGCGAAACGTTTAACGAATATACAAAACAATGTCTGCGCGAGTTGGGACTTTGGAACAGTATATGTATGTTGTGTGGTAATTCACTAAAAACGCGCTATCATATATATTTGTGTCTAATGTAAACGCGAAGATTACGACGAGAATACATCTCAACTTGTCTGATGCAAGATTATTGTTCCTTGTCTAAACTGAATATACAAAAAAAGAAAAAAAAACGACAGATGCATATAAGTTCATGTATGTGTGTGTGTGTGTGTGTGTGTGTGTGTGTGCACACGCGTGTACAGATTTATATGTGTGTATATGTGCATATATATATATATATATATATATATATATATATATATATATATATATATGCACACACACAAATATATATCGTTTGCGCATCTATTAGATGATTAACTCATTATGTGTGTGCATGTGTGTGTGTGCGTGTGTGTTTAATACAAATATAAATAACCATACACTCACATACACTCACGCTCTCACAGAAGTAAGTCCCTATATTTCGATGATTTGGACACTAGTATGAAACTTATGTCATATAATTATTACAGAGAGAATATACTCAATACAATTCACGGATTTGAATAATACTTATTTCTATGTCTCAAGCTACTGCTATCTTGCACCTTCCAATGATTTCTACTCAACCGCTACACAACTGCTACTCGACTGCTCCTCAACACTCCTACCACGGCCAGACTACCTCTATTTATTTGTAATGGGAGATCCTACTTCTTCGCCTGGGGGCGTCGAAACAACACTTATACAAAACAAATTATTTTAGCGTTGCTGCAAAAATTAATGTTCATGGTTAGCAGGAATTAACATGAGAGCATTTGCTACTGATAATATTTCATTTGCCCATTTCCAGATTTGCCGTAACTGTCGTTTGTCGTTTTGTGTTAAAATAATTACATATTTCATGCATTACTACAATATTTGCCCTGAGCCGTTTACTATTTATTTGGATATTCCGTATTCTAAATTAAAAAAAAAAAATCATCTTTTCCATCCCTTCATATTAATGATTGGATTGTCTAAATATGAAATGCTGCTGGTGATTATTAGCCCACTGATGCAATACCCAAGCAGGCTTGCGTTAAAAAGATTTCAAGCAATGACTTACTTTTCTTTCCTTCATTTATTTATTCATTCATCCATTTCTTTCTTTCTTTCTTTCTTTCTTTCTTTTTTTTCTTACTTTCTTTCTTTCTTTTTTTCTTACTTTCTTACTTTCTTTCTTTCTTTCTTTCTTTCTTTCTTCCTTATTTTCTTTCGTTCTACCTTTCTTTCCTCCCTTCTTTGGCGCTTTCTTTCTTTCTTTTTGTTATGTATTGCTGTTTTGCTCGCGTCTTCGTTGTTGCATATCTATTTTCTCACGTTTGTTAGCCTACACACATGTATACTCATCCAAGTGTACAAATTATAGATCTAATTTAGTCGACCTTACAAATCAGTCTTGCTCTGCGTATCCTATAAATAAACAGATATTATTGAAAAGCATGGTTAAGACAAGAATCGCCATTTTTCTCTCCATAACAGGCATCTCTGAGGAAAGACGCCAGATACTGTATCATTTGTCTTGAGATAATGTCTTATTGACTTGATATTTTTGAAACACAAAAAATACAAGAAGAGAGAAAAAAAACGTTCGTATCAGCATCGGCCAGGAATGGCACCAGATGCACTTCAACATTTTGGAGTCTCTCCAACGATGCGTAATAGCATTCGTCGTCTCTGATACAAGGAAACGTTGATAAAATATTCACCGATCCTACTATTAGTGGTCTGGTTGACTGGAATCGTGTATACGCTATTAAGCCATTATATAAATCCATATAGTTAATATAGGCACATTGTCGAATGACCTGTTACCACAGTGTTTGAGCGGGAGATAATAGCTGTCAAGGACATGTTGAGTTAAACACAATGTATACATTCGAGAAAGATACAGCAGTAACTGGACAATCAACAATATCGGTGTATTACGTGATAGACAGAGATGGATATTTGAATTAAACACTGACTCAGTTACATATGACACATATATGTGCGGGTGTATCTGTGTGTGTCCGCGCGTCTATATTTACGTGTTTGAGAATGTGCGTGTTTATGTATGTATACACGCTGCGAAAAAAGTTATTATTGACCAAATCATGGCGTTATTCTCTTTTGAGCAGTTTCCTCATGAGTTTCAGAGGTGCATAGAAAAAAAAAAATCCTAAGTAAACAATTGTGGTATCACTTGTGTATCTACTCATTTTTTAAGATTTATTTATGGTTTTTAAATTGTATATTCTATGCAAGTATGCGTATATAAGTGCATATAAATGTATGTGCTTATATATCTATGTGTGTACATATATGCTATATATTCATGTGTATATGTGTAAACAT
>NC_068982.1:23845192-23846276 GCF_001194135.2 Octopus bimaculoides
TATATATATATATATATGTATATATATACATGAATATATAGCATATATGTACACACATAGATATATAAGTAGATACATTTGGATAAAATGTATGTGTATCAAGGATAAAATCTATATAGGATTTTATTAAGTATATAGCATGTAAGAAAATATTTAGGTAAAAATTAATAAAAGCATTTAATTTTATAAATATAATTATAACAAGGGCAGCTACTGAGTAGCGCCACATGCTTGAAAAGACACCAAATGGCCCTAAAACTACCATATTTTCAGATACACACGGGTTGAAAGCGGGGGAAGGAACTAAGATGTTTTTGCTTAAGTGTTTAGCCATAGATCGATTTCTGGTTTACTTTGAAATGTAACTTCTGTATCTTTACACCACCTGATTTTCCAATTTTCGTTAGCATATCAAAACATCAAGACTATAAAGTCCTTAAAACATTCTCATTTCTTTCCAGATTGTTTCGGAAAATATTTGACTCAATCGTATTCCCCGTGATCCATATAACATTTTCACTATTCTTAAAGCTACAAAGCTTTCCAAGATTATTTCAACAAAACACTGCTCCTATTCATAAACAAAAGAAAACTTGACGCAGTCTAATGACTGAAACAAGTAAAGGGTAAAAGATACAGATGTGAATGCGTATCTATCTATCTATCTGAAAGGTCTAGAGACAAAAGGTTTCCTCTCTGGGCAATCTCTCATCAACTCCTTCAAGTATCACCTGAAGAGGAAGGTGAGAGTAGAAATGGAAGCCTTGTCTAGTGAATGCTTCAAAAAGAGATGGGTGAATTTAGCAAGGATGGCACGTGTGAATGACGGAGCCACTTTGAGCATAACACTATAAAGGAGTAAAAAAAATCCCAAAAAGAAACAAAAAGGCAAAAGAGAGTCACTTACTGTTATGACAATATTGACCAAGGTTACCGTGGTCTTTTCCGTAGGCTTTTCTTTCCACGGCTAAACCTAAACTGTCCTCCCCTTTTTACACGAGAACATTACTGTGATACACGATCCCTATTGATTGCTATTCGTTTTCGATCCCTTTTGATCGAACTCCCCACTTTTTTCCTTCCT
>NC_068982.1:23846626-23847576 GCF_001194135.2 Octopus bimaculoides
TATATACATATATATATATATACATACTTACATACATACATACATACATACTTACATACATTTTTATTAATGCTTTCATACGTCTTTTGCTGTTTTCCTATATGTTCAATTTAACGTAAGATATGTGGAGATGCCGTAAAACTATTCAGAATTAAAATGCTTTATATCTCTCAAATATCATTTAATTTTGGTGCGAAGAATGATATTAACACTAAACTTATTTCGTTTGTCAAATTCGACATAACAGTAGACCATTTAAACTGAAACGTCTAAAGCATAGGTGTAAACATTTTTAAAAATTGGTTGTTTCTTTTCCACAAGCAACTACATGAATTTCGAAATCGTGAGAAAAGCTATTTCATTCGTCTGTAAGAATGATTTTATTGTCTCTTCGAGATTTTAGTGCTGAATAATTTGTTCACTCTTTTTATTAAATATAAAATTTGGTACCTAGAAAAATTTCAGTTTCACATAAAGCTGAATAAATATAATTTAATAGAAATAACCTACAACAAAACTGAAAGATTTTTCACGACGATTGATCATTATTAGATTAATCTTGGCTGTGCTACGAATACAAATTTCTCTCTGCGATATTATTATGTGAGCACATCAAATTCTACTGGTATATAAAATTATATAATGTAACCCGTTTATCGTTGTACAAATTTCTAGCACTGTTATTAATTTTCTTTTTGTTTTGTTTTCGTTTTACTTTCAGAAAGGAAATAACTGAATCAAGAACGAACAGTCACATGTAACAAACTTTACTTTAATGTACATTTTATTTCAAATTTTGTTGTTTTTGAATGAGCTGCAGATTTTGCTGATGTTGCATTCTAAGTGTATCTTCACTTGCTGTCATAAACGTGTCAAAAATGATAATCGATCACTAAATTCAAACACACACACACAAAACAAAGCGTATATATATATATATATATATATAT
>NC_068982.1:23847722-23849897 GCF_001194135.2 Octopus bimaculoides
AGAGAGAGAGAGAGAGAGAGAGAGAGAGAGAGAGATAGGGAAATAGATAGATATATATAGATAGATAGATTGACTTATATATACATACATGCAAAAATGTATACGCATTTTTCATATTTTAGCTTTACATTATCTAGGCCATTAGACTGAAGCCATGCTGGAGCACCGGTTTGAAACATTTTAGTCCAACATATCGACCCTAGTAGGTATTCTTCATTTTTCTTATATCTGGTATTTATTCTATTGGATCCTTTTGTCGAACCGCTATACTACGAAGACGTGAGCACACCCACAGTGGTTGAAAAACACAGACACAAACACACACATGTACATATACATAAATGCACATATATATCCATGTACATACACACATATACATGGTCTGATCAATAACTATCCGCACTGCTATAGTATTGATGCTAAATGACTCAGAGTGAAGCCACTTGGCACAGACTAACCTTGAAGACTGATGTGCATGCGCACTAAGATTTGAGGTTTTAGCATACTTCCGCTGCTTACATCAGTGCTTCGAAGGAAGATATATAGACTGTGATGGTCACATTGACTATGCCTGGGGAAGCTGAACAGAGAATCTACATCAAATTTTGCAAACAGCTTGGCGATTCCTAATTGAATCAATCGGACAGTTTATCACTAGAAAAAGAGGTTTCTGTTTTTAAAGATTGAATATATGAATTAGAGAAACGTTGGGTAAACGTCATAAGTGAACATAGATCATACTTTGATTAAATAAATCAGTTCTTTAACACATCTGAAACATTTTATTGTTACCTTTCAATACATTTCATGTCGTTGGGAGCCAAACTACTGACACATCTTGATCGGCGACATATGCATATGAATGAATACATTGGGAGAGAAAGAGATAAATATAAACGTAATAAGATGGTGTTATAAGAAACACATAATGCTTCGGTTGGCTGCGTTAATTAATATTCATTTCAAAAGTTGCTCACGTCACTAATGACTAATTTACACACTGTGGCCCGCTTCTCGCGAAATCACTGGCTGTTTGTATGACATTATAGATGTGTGGGCGAGTCTCTGGCGCTTCGTGCTTGCGACTCCTTATGATCGGCAATAAGGTGAAATCCCGTGATATAGTCGTGTCATCTGATGACGCTGACGTGCGTGTTATAAAGAACACGTTAATTTTGAATCGGATGTGCTAATTTGTGTATGTGGTTATACGTGTGTATGTATGTGTGTTTGTGTGTGTGTGTGTGTGTGTGTGTGTGTGCGTGTGTGTGTATGTATGTGCGTGTGTGGGTGTATCCTTGTGTACAACTACGATCTAGGCAGCTAGTACAGAGAATAAAATTTGGACAATATGCAATAAAATAACAATTTACTGGTATTGTAAGTTACACACTTTTTTCACATATCAATGTTACAAATAATTTCGATTTGATGGTAGTTTCCATACAACTCACTATAAGCAAATAATGCTGCTAAAAGTGCCGATAATAATAAAATGAAAAAGTATTAGCGGATTGGAACAGGCAGAATGTAAACTGCATATCGTTTTTTTAACTTGCTGAAGCTCATCATGTATGTAATTTGTAACGTACTCTCCTCAGCGCAGCTAATCATTACACTGAAAATATTACGAAGAAGTTTACGTTTTAATGTGTAACTATTGGTGACAGATACAGTATTAATACAAAACGTCAATCATAATATCCAAATTAACGTGGATATATTGTTAAAGCATCGAATACGGGTTTTGTAACTTGAGAGGACATCTTATATAGATGTATGGTGCATGAACGCTTCTGTAATAATAATTATTTTTTAATAAGTTTGTCGGCTATTTGCAACATCAGGGCCTGAACGTTCACTGAAAGTCTATATATCGACGGCAATAATATTTGGAAGACAAGGGGCATGTCGAAATCACGTGTCCTGCCAAGCGATCCGTGTTTGTCAGAAAGATAAGTATTTTATTACTCTCTCTTCCTCACTCTCTTTATCTATCTATCTATCTATCTATCTATCTATCTATCTATCTATCTATCTGTCTGTCTGTATGTCTGTCTATCTGTCTGCCTGTATATATGCATGTATGATGTATCTATGAATGTGCATATATAGCACACACATACATACCTTAATTGACAGTCCAAGTATATATATATATATATATATATATAT
>NC_068982.1:23850112-23854612 GCF_001194135.2 Octopus bimaculoides
TATATATATATATATATGCATAGGCGTAGTCATGTCTCTGTGGCAAAAAGTTTGCTTCTTATCCAAACTTTTCCGGGTACGTCGCACCTTATATCATTGTCTCCTACTATAGTCAACCAAAGCATTGTGAGTAGATTTGCTAGACTAAAACTGAAAAAAAGTGTCTGTTTGTCCACCCACCATTGTTTGACAATCGGTGTAGCCGTGTTTACGACCCCGTAAGCTAGCATTTCGGCAAGATATTCCGATAGAATAAGTAAGCAAATAAGTACTGGGATCGATTAATTCGACTAAAATCCTTCAAGGCGGTACCTCGCCATGGCTACAGTCTAATAATTGAAACAAGTAACAGACAAAGATAAATTATCTTTCTATATATATGAAATTATTATACAAAAAATTTATAAAGTGCTGCTCAGAGTTTCATGCCGTATGTTAATGCTTCCTCGGGTAGAATGCGATTTATCTTTGTTGGATTTCTTTGAGTACTTCACAGCTATTTTCTACTTCTCTATTATATCTTTCTAGTTATATAATTGTTTTAAAGTAAAGTATAACCTTATACAATGATATAAGAATATAAAATATACAACATAAAACTGGCGTCCGGTGCAGAATCAAATATAATTAGCTACTGCAGCCTGCTATTTCCATCTTCGTATCTTGTAACTCTTATATTAATACTGTACACTATCGGAGTTCCAAATGTTTATCCAGCCTTGGAAAATATCTTGCTGAGGATATATGTATTGCAAGTTAATTATATGCCAGATTATACAGTGACCAATTCTTTCGCATCCACACAGTGCTTAGCTTTATAGAACGGCTCGTCAGGCTCCAATGTCCGCGTACATTGATCAGTGTGAATATATGCAATATATGGCTGTACTACATCCGGACATTTTGTATTATTATTGTTATTATTTTATGTTTGACTTTTGCTTTGCATTTGTACAAGTTGGATCCAAGTCTCACGCAGAGACCTCAAGATACAACAAGTTAGAAGTTCATGGTAGGTGTTATGCCTAGGGTACCATATATTTGAATTTGTAGTGTTGTTTTAGAGAATGTTTTAAAATTTGAGATCACATAGACAGTATTTTACGTAGGATATGGGCAGTTCCCATGAGCACTATCTTTTGAACTTCAGCCATTTTGTATTATTATTATTACTATTACTATTATTATTATTATTATTATTATTATTATTATTATTATTATTATTATTATTATTATTATAAATGCCCTGATGCAGTACCAGGAAATGGCTCTCATGGCTTCTGATCTTAACTGATTGGAAGTGTTTTCATGTACATGTTTTGTCTTGGTATAAAAGATGGGCTACTACAAATATTCTGCTCAATACCACAGATTTGCTTGTCAGTTGTTTGACCTTAACCAGTTGAACTTGTCACTTGGTAGCTGAGGATACGTGCATCTTTGATCACGAACGGAAGTAGTGGGGTGGGCATCATAGCCACATGTTGAGAGGAATTATTTCGGATTTGGATAATGCGCCTCTGGAAACATAGATGTTTCGTTTATCATCCTTAAACAACCCTTATTCAAGGATGTTTTGTGCGGGATGGACTATTCCATCTAAAGAAAATTTTCACTTGGCCTCACCTTTAAAGTCATGCGCTGTTTATCTTCATATAAGATCACCAAGTCACGCACATTTGCTTGGGATACATGTGCCTTTCGTACTCTCATCAGACGGGTAGTCATGATGGTTATATTGGGCTTCGTATAATTGTACCCCAGTGTCACTTTGATAAATATTCATTTTCGCATTAGCTACATTTCATCGTCGAAATAGCCAAAACAGTTTTACAAGAACAAATTTAATACAAGCTTTGACTGATTATCCTGGACAAAACTAAAATATGCAACGCTTTTTCAACATGTATGTAAATCTTGTAAGTAGATTAACTATATTGGAATTGCAATTTATCTCAATATCTTATTATGTGACTGTAAAAGGAAAAGAAAACCTGTAAATATTTCGATCTGGGGAGAACTTCGTGGAAAGTGGCTCAGCTAGCTTAATTTTACTGTTTAAGTATAAATTTAACAAATTATAATAATTACTATAGTGAAAGTGGTTGCTTACATTTACTATATTTCGATTGAATTCAATAAATGTAAAAATATGTAATAAAACGCTTAAACTGTGCTTCTGGGGTTAATTTAGTTGATCATTCATACATTATAACATATGTCTAAAAGGATTGAAATTATTTATTTGTCATGTTAATATAATTAAGTAGATTATCAATGTCCGCTGGGGAAATCGTCTTGTTTTGTTTCAAACACTATGTTAAATAAGATTATTTAAACAATCTCATTTATGTCTAACAATAGCAATCAGTGACCTATTCTGAATTGTTTTCAACGAGAACTCTATTGATGATTCCTTCTATTATTTATTAAAATCAACCAAAGAATAGAAATTTTCGCCAAGTCAAGATTTGGCAACCAGTAACTTTCTTTTCAATAAATTTGTTTCAATGCTTTTGACTTCTTTCATTATGACACCCTGCGAACTTTCATTTAATTTCTCATTCTGTGCGAAGTATAATGACAATTCGAGTCTACAGCGTGCTACAGATAAAGATGACGCGTTTTCATGAGAAGAATTTTGCTTTGGTCAGCTCTTTGAAGGATAACGGCTTAACTCTTCGTCTTGCAAATTTTATTTACACAGAAATTGATAAAAACAAAACTTATAGAGAAACTGAAATGGAAATTTGAGAAGGGAAGATCAATATGCATCATGTGGAGATGCTATAGTCGCATTTAGCTGCCGTGGATTCAAAAATATGCTACTTGTTCAGTAAGGAACGTAATATATTCAAGCCTGGAGACATACATTTAAAAGCAATCAAACGAAGTTTACACCCATAATATTGACATAAATTCTTTCACGTGTTGAACTTCCAGCAATATTAGTACCCAAGAGAGACAAAGAAAGAGAGAGAGAGAGAGAGAGAGAGAGAGAGAGAGAGAGAGAGACAGCAGAGTGAGTCAATTATTCTTTGACACATTTTGTAAACAAGCTGGATGAAAAAATTGCTATCGGCAATGAAGGAATGATATAAAGAATATATATTTTGCCGGCCTGTATACACAACTACTAAAACATATGCTTCGGTTAAAGGAATATTTTTCTAGCAAAATGATTAAAAAAACATGTCTTTGGTCACGAAAAACAGATGCCATATTGAAATAACGTACCAATAAAATGTCATAGTACTTGCTGAAATTAGGCAGATAACAATCGGTCAAATATAAACCAAAGATTGCATAGCAAACTAAATAAATAAGTTTTCTAATTACCACTGCTTTTAGAATAACAGTTTACTTGGTATCATAGAATACATATAATACAGATCAACATAAGCTAAGCCTCCTAGGTACGAAATTGCATAGGCCACAGTCTTTGAGACATCACGTGTGGTTTTGTGCATAGACTTCAAATACACGTAACTTTTTGATTTTAGCAGTATGCATAGCAATTCTGCTGCCCATTTTGATGTAGGGCCTCGGCCTTAATCTTTTTCATTCTCGTTAAGAATATTGTGGCATTTCCTTCATTATTTCTGCATTAACGTCGTGGAAAATCTTCTTCCAATATGTTCTCTTGTAGCTTGTTTCCTCATACTGGCTTTTGCAAAAATATTCTTGCCTATCATCATAGTTCGTATTTCCCCTTCTCGAACAATATTTCTCACGTGTTTCCGATTAGATTCAGCTACCTATTACACACTGAAGCCCCACGTCTTGCATTCATTCCTTTCCTTCAGAGGTAATGCTTCTCGTCGTTTTTGATTTTCCTGTCGTTATTTCTAATTCTTATTTCCTCTTTTTGCCCATTCCTCAAATTTTCTTGCATTTTCTCTGTCACTCGATTCAATTCTCTGCGTCTTTTTTATGCTGATTGCTCGCCGTAAGACACCGAATTCTGTTTTGGTAATACAATAATTTAAGAAGCATTGGGCATAACGTTTGCAATATCCATGTCCAGGATAAACCGTTAAGTATGTTTCACGAAAAAATTAGGAACATGGTAACTAATACATACATCGTTGTAAAATGCCGTATCTAGAATACACCATTACATATTTTTTAGGAAGAAGCATACTCAAAGCATACTCAAATTCGGTATGCGACACCCTAGTTATATACATAAGACAACATAATATAGTCATATGCAATGCATATTGCCCACCGGATGCTCCAAACCACAGGCAAATTTGAAGATTGCCTCGCTAGAATTAAAGAAATCCTCATGAAACTGGAACACCATGTGACCATATTTCTTATGGGTGATTTCAACTTCCCCAACGTCAAATGGCCCGAAGGTCTCATACTCTCAGGAATGACTTATCGCAAGCAAGCACAGGTGGAATGCCTGCTCAACCTCACCAATGCCCTATTCATGGAGCAAACTGTTCTCAGACCAACTAGAGCGAATAACATTCTAGATCTCTGCTTCAC
>NC_068982.1:23857675-23859592 GCF_001194135.2 Octopus bimaculoides
CACACACACACACACACACACACACACACACACACACACACACACTAACGCACACACACACATACGTAGTATACCGTTCCGTGAATTTCAGATCAGCAAAAAAGTACTCTATCTGGTGAGAGATGAATATTGCTCAATAAAGATATATATTTAGGCGAGCTGATAATAGTTTCATGAGCTGAAAATAACTCAGACAGTATTTTATACCACGTCTCGTGTATTCATGCAATCTTCATTGCTTCGTGCTTAAAAGCATTCTATTAGTTCATAAAAATATATATTCTCATTATTAAAGTATATATGCGAGTGTGTGTGTGTGTTTCTGTGTGCGTGTGTGTGTATGAATGTAAGCATATATTATTGTGAGTACATGCGTTACTGGAATGACAAATCCGTATTACTTTAATAGTACGTGAGTGTCTGCACGCACAGTTAGTACGTAAGCGCGCTATCCCCGACAACGCATATGTACGTGCATGCATATATACATACATACATACATACACACAGACACACGCACACACACACACGCACGCACACGCACACACACACACACACACACACACACATATATGTTAGGTCGTCAAGTATGAAATTTGTAGTGAGATATATGGTAAAATTTGACAGCTGCTCAATTTGCTCCATTGTTTTATTTGAACAACCTTTACTTTTTGTTAGAAAGCTGACACATCTATTTCTTTATTCTAACTCATTTTGCGCGTTGTAAAATATTTTACAGTTCCGGGTTGGACAAGCTATCGCTGAAATGGCGAGGTGTGCTGAAAAGTTTGGTGCATACTTTGCTGAATAAAACTATTACTTGTATTTATAAAACATTAGCAAACTATTTTTCCATTCTACAAATTTCATACTTGACGACTAATATATATATGTGTGTGTGTATGTATGTATGTATATGTGGGACAGAGAGTACGGACGTTTTTGAAAAAATTACAAAATCATCAATTTTTGCTGCAAACAGATTTTGTTGACATCAATGTTTTCCGTATTGAATTAGCATTTCTCCAAATCAAGTGTGGAAAACAAAATTTATCATGTGTTGTCTGTTATCATTGATACATTTCTGAAGGCTTTCCTAGAAGTTGTCCAGCATTGCGCTGTCGACTTTTGCTTCTTCCTCGCGATGTGCGTAGAGGTTTCTCCACAAGAAATAATCACACAGATAAATCAGTGGGCCGAGTGGGCCAGCAAATGTCAAGAAACCTGGAAATGAGGCCGTCACCGAAGAGGAGACAAAGAACATCCATTGATATTCTGGTTGCGTGGGCTGTCACCCCATCCTGCTGAAAGCACACACGTCGAATACGTTTTCGTCGTAATCCAGGCAGAAACAAGGTGTTTATCATCTCGATGTAACCCTCAGAGTTCACAGTAACAGCATCTCCATTATTGTCTCCAAAAAAGTAAGGACAATATCGGCAGCTTTTGAGCTGTGCAGTGATCTTTCGTGCAGTTCTCTCGGATTTGAAAGAGTCCAATAACGACATTTCTGTTGACTCCCCATGCCATATGGGGAAAATGAGCTTCATCACTAGTTAAAAAAGTGAGGTTGTCATTTGCCTCAAAAATTGATTCCATTTGACGTGCGAAGTTAAACCGCTGTGCATAGTTCCAGGGCTTCAACTGTTGCCCAAATTTGTACAGGTGGAAATGCAAATCTTCATTCAAAATCCCTTTACCGATCGATTACCGATGCCAAGTACAGTGGAATGCCTCCGAGCAGTGCGATTCGGACTCCGCACCAAAGATTGTCTAACGCGTCCGAACAATTTGTGGCACCCCCACCGGTCTCCTATTCATTAATGTACCTCGTGCATTCACCCAACGTCAGATTGTGTTACGGGTGGGGACAGACTAATTTCGGTGAATGCTGAAGTGGAGCCGAAACTCACGCTA
>NC_068982.1:23860097-23863678 GCF_001194135.2 Octopus bimaculoides
TATATAAAGAAGCATTCCCCTTTCCACATATTTTAATACACCATATCCAGTTACAAACTATTCACATTGTATGTCTTCTACATATTGGTTTGGAAAGATACTGACATATAATTTTCCAATGGAGAATTCTGACTTGATTTTCCAAACTTTTTTTCTAGAAATAGAGCAAGGAGGTCGCGCAATGTCATCGCAATGTAGATAGATATTTATCTGTAACTCATGGTAGAGCTAGGATATAAAGATCATGCACTTTATGTCATGTAAATTTCAAAATGATAAGCAAGTAATCAACATTGTACTTTAAACTATCTCTCCAGATATCCATAAGGCAGTATCTTGTAACATTTACTAAAATGTGAGAATGCAAGTATATCAAATGATGGTTTCAGATTTCATGTTCGATGTTAGCAGCTTGATTGGACGAAATGTTCATGGAAATTGTATCTTAACTTCAAGACACTCTATCTTACTACATAACAATCGACGCGTATTTTCGCATGGAAAGGAAATCTGTGAAGCTGTCTGTGTAATCTTCAAATGAAATACATGAAATTAAGTAAAACATAAAAGAAAAATGAAATGGTAGTAAGGCATGTCAGCCTCTTGTTTTCTTTGAATACGTATATGTGTACATGTACATGTACATGTAACACACAACACACACACTCACACACACACACACATACACACACCCCCCCCACACACAAATACACACACACACAGTGAAACACAATATATATATATATATATATATATATATATATATATATATATATATATATATATATATGTATGATATGTGTATGATATATGTATATCTATAGGGTAATCTACGTAACAGAGTTGCAAACTTGTGAAAGTTACCTATTTATCAGCCCTTAAGATTGTTTACCCTCTGTGTGGTTTCACCAGACATATCTATATCACTTGAAGAATTGCAGAGAAAAATATAGCTAATTTATAAACACATCAAATCTAGAATCTCCACAGTCCTGGAGGCAATAAATGCCGTACTATAGTATTTAACATTTTATTACTTATCAGTGCTGTGTATGCAGAACGCATTACAACGTGAGATTATTGTATGGGAAATTACGTATGGGAGAGCCCAATCATTGCATGGCAATCAAATCTCATTTCTACGATATAGAAAACATCAGAAGCTTTTCAGACGCAGACGTCGCAAACAGCCGGCAAGCTTATTTATAACTGATATTTAAGGACGGAAGCAGTATTAATATCTGAACCTAACCTTTATATCAAAATTAACATGGATGATTTATTAGTACAACGAATAATGTATTATTAGCCTTGAGAAATACTCTTATGTAGGCCTGTGGGGCATAAAAGCACACACACACACACACACACACACACACACACACAGATCGTATCAGAAGAGAATCGTGTCATGGTCACCGGAACTGCGATATCACGTGATTGGATTGTAGTGGAAATCATCCATGAGAGGCTCAAGGCCCGAAATTTTAGGGGAGTGGGGGGGGACTGTCGATTAGATCGACCCCAGTACGCAACGGGCATATGGCGTAATGGTTAAGAGCGCGGGCTACTAACCCAAAGATTCCGAGTTCGATTCCAGGCAATGATCTGAATAATAATAATATTAATAATAATAATAATAATAATAATAATAATAATAATAATAATAATAATAACAACAACAGCATCGAAAAATACCTTAGGAAAATACAAGTTCGAAATTTCCCCAAGACACAGATGAAATTTGGAGGGTATATCAGCCGAAACGTTGTGTTAAGAACAAACAAGATGGGGACAAATATCCGTCAAATGTAAATAATGGTACTTAATTTATTGACCCCGTAATAATGAATGGCAAAATCGGCTCGGACGGAATTTGAACGCAGAACGTAAACACAGACAAAACACCGCTAAGCATTTCGCCCGGCGTGCTAACGTCTCTGCCAGCTCGCTGCCTTCGGGAGTTGAATCATTATTTTCTACTCTAGGCACAAGGCCCGAAATGGATAGGGGCCAGCTGATTAGATGAACTCCAGTAAGCAACCAATATTTAATCTATCGACCCCTAAAGAATGAAAGGCAAAGTCGACCTCGGCAGAATTTGAACTCAGAACGTTAAGACAGACGACATACTGCTAAGCATTTCGCCGGGCGTGCTAACGTGTCTGCTAGCTCGCCGCTTTTGTGAGGAGAAATATTAATTCAGGAATTTCTCCATCAAATCGTATGCCTGGTGGGATCTATTACGCACTACCATAATGAAGAATATTGCAATTAATCAACATTATCTATCAACAGATCTTTTGATACATAAATGCTTTGATATATACGAACAAAGTGCATAATGCAGGTGTGTGTGTGTGTGTGTGTGTGTGTCTGTTGGGATGTGTGGTCTGCACATTTTCTGCATGGATATACATGTGCATATACGTATGTATTCATATTCGCATTTCTATTCATAAATTTGTGCGTTGCTAGAACTAATGAAAAGAAGATACCAGTTAGGAGTCCTTTCCTTTGGACTGTAATGAATTCTTTTAAATTTAAAATCACACACATCTTATAGATTCATTATATACTCATCCAAGACGAAGACGATTACCGACCTTCTATGCGGCAGAGAATTGTCTGCATGAGACAAACAGTGGCCTTGTTAACCCACAAATACAGTGTATGTGCGTGTGTGTGTGTGTGTGTGTGTATGTGTGTGTGTGTGTGCGTATGCGTGTGCGTTTGTGTGTGTATGACTGAATATACGTATGAATGAAAGTGCGTATGTTCACATCTATGGATATGTTAGGAATCAGAAGATATACTAATACGTCTGCGATCGAGTGTCAACAACCTAAAGTCCAATGCTCATAGTACACGTAGAGTGCAGTACGGCTTCTGAAAACGGATACATATTTTCAAAATCTGATGAGAATAAATTCAAAATTGCACTATTGAGAAACAAAATCTGTTATTGGTTGGCAATATATATTCTCTCGTGAGTGTGTAAGCTATTATCCGTAAAGGAAAAAAAAAAAAATCTTGTGTGAGTTTACCAGTATGCAGTGTGGCAAATCATATCAATTTATGTCTAGGTATACGTTAATGGTTAAGTGAGAATACTATTAAAACTGTATTTTTGTATATAGGCCTTTCAAAGGCAGTAGACATTTTAGAAAAAAATGAATTTAAAAATTGAATCATATAGAGATGGCAAATACAGATGAAAGCCGAAAATAAAAAGAAAAACAGAAAAAAAAGAAAGATGGTGAATGAGATCGACTTACCAACTGGATATGGTTGAATGCTTTTAAAATTGGAGTAATGTGTTTGACACGTTCACAGATTAATTTTCGTTTTGTCGTAAACATTTCATTGATTCGTGATTCATATTATATTGTTGAAAACAATTTTTCCCTCTCATTTTTTTCCTATTTTTATACGTTCTGACAAACAAATTAAAATTGAGATAAACGCCTACGCAGTGTATGTGCCGGAGTAATGGCTAAATCTATGTTGTACACGTGTGTGTGTGTGTGTGTGTTTGTATGTGTGTATGTATATATATATATATATATATATATATATAT
>NC_068982.1:23863917-23866925 GCF_001194135.2 Octopus bimaculoides
ATATATATATATATATATATATATATATATAAATATATATATATATATAGTTGGATTTTACCCAAAAGAAATAAACAAAGCAAAAGATGAAGACGGGTGAGTAAACGACAAACAGATGTATTAGTTTAAGGCTTGGAAAGTGAGGAAGTCTTTTACGTTTCGAGCCTAAGTTCTTCCACAGAAATGAACGCAAATTAACAAAGAGAGAAAATAAAGAAAATGTTTAGTCGTTAGCGCTCAATCATGGTCAATGCCGGACAAAGGTGGTCAGACAGGAGACCTAGGAGCAAGGGGAGATAATAAAGTAGTAGTGATCCCAAAACTAAGGTGCCCGTGGCTGTATGTGTGCGTGTGTACGTGCGTGTGAATCGGCTGGTGACCTTGACGTGTGTGCATGTGTAGGTGTGTGGTTGATGGTGTGGATGCTGGGAAGTGGTCAGTGCTAGTCTGTACGTGGTGGTGTGATGTGATGTGACATGGTAGTGTGTTGTTTGGTGGTGTGTTGTGGTGGTGTGTGGTGTGGCGGTGTATCATGTGGTGTGTTGGTGTTGGCGTGTGGGGGAAGCAAATGTTCACTGTGGTGAGGGTGGGGATAGTAGTGTGAGAGCGGGATCTTAGTTTGAGGGTGGGGTCTGTGGGAGTAGGGTGTGAGGGTGGGGTATGTAAAGTATGTGGAGTATGTGGGAGTGGAATGTGTGGGATGGGGATGTGTTGGGATGGGGATGTGTTGGGATGGGCTGTATAGGGATGGTGGGGTTGGAATATGTAGGGGTAAGTAACGATGGAGGGTGACTATGTGGGGGTGGGTGGAAGATAAGAGGATACTAAATTACATCTGACTTTAAGATTGTGAATAGAATGGCTCACAGTTGTGGTTGGCGTGGTGTTGGTAGTGGTAGCAGACGGATGAATTAGATGAGAGGGAACTGAAGGAGAACGAGGAATAGGAGGGATTAACAAACGGCAATGAGAACATAAGACAAGTATTAAATGGCAGTGATAGGAAAAGAAAAAAACAAAGAGGGAGAAAAGCAAACGTTGAAGGTAGAAGGCTTAAAAAGATGAGTAATATGTTTACGATGCCTTATTTACTACCTAATTAATCGTAATAAAAATCGGAAAGGAATATGAAAGCGAAAGGCGGAGAGCTGGCGGAAACGTTAGCACGCAGGGCCAAATACTAGCGAAATTTCGTCTGGCGTTACGTTCTGAGTTCAAATTCCGCCGAGGTCGACTTTGCCTTTCATGCTTTCGGGGTCGATAAATTAAGTACAAGTTACGCACTGGGGTCGATGTAATCGACTTAATACCTTTGTTTTTCCTTGTTTGTCCCCTCTGTGTTTAGACCCTTGTGGGCAATAAAGAAATAGGAATATCAAAGCGATGGATACAAAAACAAAACGGAAATCACCTCGTCAGCTATGCAGACCCAGAACCAGCAGACCTTCGGCATATTTAAAGTAAGAGGTGCTATATATATATATATATATATATATATATATATATATATATATATATATATATATATATATATATATATATATACCTCTAAGTTACTGCATGTATCTATCTATTTATCTATCTAACTAACTAACTAACTATGTACGTATCTATCCATATTCTGAACGCATAAAATCTGTCCCTAACCTTCATTTAGTGCCAGTACACTATTTTCTATTTGATGTCATTTATATACGTAACTTAATCATAAATTTCATCGCTATTATTGGGTGGTGTAAAGTACAAAGAAATATTGAAATATAGTATTATGCTACTACCGCAGTCACCTTATATATTTTATCAATATTTTATACCAAATTAGCGAATTTAATTATTGAAGCGACGTGTAAGTCATAAATAGGACAACATACATAATATTCAGCTTCCTCTATCTGACCTATACTCAGTATGTTTCTGTCTGCTTAATTTCTGTACTTTCACTTTCACCTTCTTATTCTAATTGTACAAAGTGATATATAATTCATAAATTTCATTCCTACTTAATTGGCTAAATTATCTGTATTTATACATCTCCGTGTATATATGCGTATACGCGTATGCGCAGCAATACAGGCTCTTATACGAATAGAGAAAGTAAGAATGATATAATTAAATATTTACATACATTCATAAATCCATATATCGTTAGGTATACACATCTGTACCGATATATGTATGTTGTGCAGGGAGAGATGTATACACACATACAGATATATATATATATATATATATATATATATATATATATGTGTGTGTGTGTGTGTGTGTGTGTGTGTGTGTGTGTGTGTGTGTGTGTGTGTGTGTGTGTGTGTGTGTGTGTGTGTGTTTGTGTGTGCGTGAACTGAGAGTCAGTCTGAGTAAAGCAGAAGATAATCTTAACAAATCAACGAAGCATCGAAAGATTCTCGACAAAAGAAAGAAGTTCCAACTTACATGGGACAGATAAAACGTCTGCAAATGTAATAATTAACAGAGATAATTAATAATTTTGCTCTTTTGGCAAAAGTTGGGTCCTAGTACTCTGAATGAAAGAACCGATCTGCATAACAAAGAAATTTGAAAGGGCGTTTATCAGTACCTACTGACTGAGGTCAAACGGTCAAATCCGTTCAACCACGTGGTCAGTCTTTAGTTGTACCAATGATAAAAAAACTGATGAAAAAAGGCATTGACAGACAGAGATAGGAGACCAAAGAAAAGAACGTTCATGCATTTTTTTTTATATTGCATAACTTCGAAGCTATTTTTAACGGGATGGGAAATGAGGTCAGGTAGAGCTATCTTCAATAATCCAAGTAATGATATATTTGTATTGTATCTCGCTGTCTCCTTTGAAGCAAATTATCTAGTTAGTTTTGCTTTCAATGATTTTAAAAATTTTTCGATGTAGTTACAAATAACTTACGTTCTATATTTATATGAAATAAATAAATGCCCATGCAATGCATGGCTTGCATAGTTCGAGCGCACGCTACTGGTATATGTTTACACAGAAAGATATATATATA
>NC_068982.1:23870144-23872316 GCF_001194135.2 Octopus bimaculoides
ATGTATGTATGTATGTATGTATATATGTGTGTATGTATGTATGTATGCATGCATGCATGCATGCATGCATGTATGTATGTATGTATGTATTTATGTATGTATGTATGTATATATATATGTACGTACGTACGTACGTATGTATGTATGCATGTATGTATGTACGTATGTCTGTTTGGATGAATACGCGTGTATAATACGTATTTTGCTTGGTAGATCGATAGACATACATACACATATATATATGTGTGTGTGTGTGTGTGTGTGTGTGTGTGTTATACATAGGTCAATACGTATGCATATGTTCGTAAGTACGTTACTATGTTACTAGAGTTGCAAGTTATATACATTTAAGTCAAGTTTAGATAATATATTCAGTTGGTCTATGTTCGTATTTTCAATCATTATTGCGTAATAATTGTATTAAGAACATTGTTTTTATTCAAATACGTCAATGACATTATAGGCTGCTTATGACAACACATTGCTCTGTTAATGTAGGAATCGTTCAAAATATGCGTCATAGGAATATGCGCTATAGTTTGTTCTCGGTGAGGTGAGTTCCATGTTGCTAATCCATTGGTTGAGTTCAAATATTGCAAAATGATTCCAATAGCAATGAACATAATATAAACTGATGAAATATTCGTATTTCCATTTAAGTATGTTTCAGAAAATTTGGCATTGTCTAATATTTCATATCAATATGTTGATAATGCGTGACAGGAAAAAAAAATGCATACGTAACAACTTTCATTCATCCATACATACCTACATACTGATACATATAAGAGAACCTATATACAAAATGTGTGTGTGTGTGTGTGTGAGTATTAGTGTAAATATATGAATATATATGCATGCACACATGTGTACTTATATAAGAGCACTCTCCTACATACATGTAAGCGCGTAAATAGATATATACAGACAGGGATATACTTACATACATACATATATAGGCGAACGATATCAATGGATGCCTTTCGATGTTGGTTTCTTTCATGTAGTTTTTGAGGATTATCGAGCTTTCATTATGCTATAAACACATTGTTTGTTGCATTTTATCATTATTAATAGTCCTGTCGCACGCACACACGCACTAATATATACATTAGTGCGCGTACACACACGCGTATTAAGAAACTCACACACAGACGCACATACACAAACATAAATATATATATAAATGTATATCTACACACACATGTGTATATACATATAAATATAGGTACATATATGTGTGTATGTGCATGTATGTATGTATATATATATATATATACTCATATACACAAAGACACAACACACACAGGCATGAACATGACTGATCGTGATAAAATTCAACAAAAATGTTATAAATTGACACACACACAACGTGTGCTGTGCGTGTAGCATTTTGGAATGTGTCGTTGTACGTGAGCACATGCGTGTATGCAGTAAATTGTGAGACTGTGCGTGCATATGAATACGTGTGTATGTGCGTCGTGCGGAATACCTGTCTCTATTTTATGCGTTCATATTAAAATGGGGCCATTAAAGCCGATCATTGCCTTTCTCCACTGCATAATTCTCTCCTCCTATTTCTTCATTTATGAAATCATCGATTACTACTCTAGTCATAACGTAAAGCATTCCCTTTGATCAAGCATCCATTCGCGGCCGACTGCTTTATCGCAACTACTCGTTGCACTTGGAAACACTGTTAGGGAAACATAAAAGAAATATCACTTAATGAATGATTGTGGATCGCTAGAAATCGGTGTTTGGTAATGCTTTTGTAGTAAGAGAGCAAGAAAGAAAGTGAAGTGATTCTTAATGTGTTAGAGCTAAGGGAATAACAGTAACGGAATGCTGAATGGTATAAGAGCCATTGAGGAAGAGGAAATAAATTAAAGGAAACTTTCAAAGTGTGAGAGAAAGCAGAACGTAGAATGGTGTCTCTAGAAAAAGAGATATGACAGAAGCATGTAACTGAATGTGTTGGAGACCTGGTTGGTTGATTAGCGTGAGGGAACCATGGAAGACACAGTGGAATAAATACAGAGAGCGAGCTAAAGTGTCAGAATGAAAATGTATATGTGTGTGTGTATGTGTGTGTGAGTATGTGTATGTGTGTGTACATATATACATATGTATTTGTATATATATATTTATCTTTTAGGTATATATATATAT
>NC_068982.1:23873094-23873729 GCF_001194135.2 Octopus bimaculoides
TATATATATATATACAGATGAAAAGTGAGATGAGTGACTGTTGTCGATTGTAGCTCGCGATGGAGAGAAAATGAAAGAGACCAGAATGAGACTTCGCAAGACCAAGCGGCGCGACAATGCACATGGAAAGGAAATACCACAAACGTAAAGAATTGTGAGGAGACCATAAGTATATTATCGGGAATGGAGACTGCTTAAATGTTCACATCTCTGTAAATAGAACATGCTTATACATATACACTCATACGTACATATGTACATATATGTATCTCTGTGTGCATGTGGGTATGTGTGTACATAACTGCATGCACGCATAAATGAATACAATCATACTCATACGCGCACATACTTCTATATATGTGTGGGTATATACATGTATAAATATATAAATATACCTATCTATATATCTATCTACCTATGTATATATATATATATATATATAACTATATATGTACGTAAGTATATATATATATATATATTTATTTATTTATTTATTTATGTGTTTCAGCCAAGTGGCTGCGGTCATGCTGGTGCACCACCGTGATTTTCACGTTCCTTGCATGGCTCTTCTCCCCCACCTGACATGGTCCAATCAAGAGTTCTGATGGCACATCTGGTGTATAAGAGAATTTGAC
>NC_068982.1:23874000-23875362 GCF_001194135.2 Octopus bimaculoides
ACCGAGGCTGCTGCAGTATCTCGTTCTTATGCGAGATGCAGTGGACGGTACCTTATATATATATATATATATATATACGTGCGTGTGTGTGTGTATGTGTGGGTGTAAGGGTGTATGTATACATGAATATATATGTATATTTTTGTATAACGACTTGCTTAACTTACTTATCTTTAGAGAGAGAGAGAAAGAGAGAGGGGAGAGAGAGATTGAGAGAGAAATATATACTCACACACATATAGACACATAAATGTATACTGAAATATATATGTTTACATATACATACATGCATACATAAATATAGATACATACATGCATACGTAC
Source organism: Octopus bimaculoides (assembly GCF_001194135.2). Lineage (NCBI taxonomy): Eukaryota > Metazoa > Mollusca > Cephalopoda > Octopoda > Octopodidae > Octopus > Octopus bimaculoides. Next base: position 23,874,325 of record NC_068982.1, read on the forward strand.
ATATATCAGTGCGTGTGTATAGAGAGGGGGTGCGAACAATATGAGGTTGTTTAATATAGACGAATCTAAGAAACCGATACGGTGTATAGATAACCGTGAAGAACAGAAAGATTTAGAATAATACCGTTAAATTAATGTTTCTTTCGGTAAAAAAAAAAAGAGAAGAAACGAAAGACAGGTATATGATCTTATAAGGACATATACACGCACAGCACATTGGATTTTACGAAATAGCTATAGATAGATTAACATGATGAGAGGGAGATTAAATGAGTGAGAGATGGTTATGAGCTGATATATATTGATATAACGATAAGAATGGTGAGAAACACAAAAAGAAATTGTTATAAAAAAGTAAAGAATGAGAAAGCATTATGAATTGTTGGAATGGCGAGGAGAAAAGAATGGGAGAATCGAATCATGGCGCAAGAATATATATGTTGATAAAAAGAAAAGCAAAAACAAAACACGATTAGTGTGGGCAGCGTACATAAGAAAAAAACAGAAAGAAACGGAGAAATAAAGATGGTATTTGTGAGAATGAGAGGTATTACAGAGAAAGTGACAGAGTAGTTTAGGATAACCATAGGCAGAAAAAGGAAAAATAAGAGAATAGAATGAGAGAATATAATATAAGCAGACAGAAAAATTAAGTGTAAAACGAAATGCAGAAACGCATTCTGCTCATCTAAATGTATATGTGAGTGTGGGTATTTTGAAGAACAATATATAGGATCGGGCTAATATGTATGCATGTATGTATGTATGTATGTATGTATGTATGTGTATATATATTCGTGTGTGTGTGTGTGTGTGTGAGTATATATACATATATATGTGTGTGTGTTATTAATATATAAGTATGCATAGATCTATAAACACGTATGCATATGTATATGCATATATATAAATATATGTGTGTATATATATATATGTATGTATATCTGTATATATATAAATGTATATATGTATATATGTATATATGTATATACATATATGTATATATATATGTATATATGTATATATATAAATATACAT
>NC_068982.1:23876364-23880342 GCF_001194135.2 Octopus bimaculoides
TATACATACCTACATACATACATGCATGAATACATATATACTTACATAGATGCATGCATACATAGATACATATATACATACATGCCTACACATTCATTCTCAGAGGAAGTAATCGATAGATAATGAAATACGAAATGATGTCAAAGTAACATGAAAATATATGTAAGGTGTGACTTTGCGAATGCGATAGTGGTTAGGATGAAAATAAAACGGAAAGAGAAAAGAAAATGCTGAGAAAGAGAGGAATTATGAAGGAAAGGAAAGATAGAAAAAAGGACGAACGACTGAAACAAAGAATGAAAGAAATATAGAAAGATAGAAAGAAAATGAGCAGTAGTGGCTAGGAGCTTCAGAAAACTTTCATGTGAAATATATGAAAATATCCACTTATTTGCTATGATATGAAATGGGAAAGATAAAAAGGCGTGAGTATTAGAATGGAATATTACATGTTATTGTACAAGAGCAAGTGAAATGAATAATAAAGAAAAGTAGTATTGAAGAAAAATATATTGAAAAGGAAACAAAATAAAGAAAGTTTCCGGATGTAATAGAGTGGAAAAAAGTGGGAAACAATGTAATGAAGGACAAGCAGTAAGTGTGACAAAGAAACAGTTTGAAAGGAAGATACAATGAAACCTTCATTGATGATATTGTTTGGTCGAAATGAATGTAAAATTGGAAAATGTCTAATCGAGACTATGCAGAAGAAGAACTATCGGCGAGATAAAAGATATATTATAAAACGAATAATATTTAGCAGGGAAAACAAGTATAAATATTTGTGTAGATACAAAGAAAGACAAAGAAAAAAAAATGGGGATACGGAGATTAAAGCGAAACAGAATTTTTTTTTCCATAATAAATGGGAGATATGTTGCTTTATATAAAGGGAAGTAATTTTGAACGGTAGAAGAAAATATGGAAGGGAAAATAAAATAAGGCAAATATTGAAGTACAAAAAGCCACATATTCATACACGAATACATATATGCATATACATGCAGAGCATATATCACACACTTATACACGCACAATTACACACACACATATATATATATATATATATATATATATATATATATTCATATACAAAGATATATACGTATAAATATTTACGTGTATATATTTATATATATATAGATATATATAAACATACAAATAGGTGTGTGTATGTATGTGCGTGTGTGTGTATGCGCATATATTTATCTTAAAAATATGTTTATGTCTGACTGAAGTTTGGCTATTATCGCGTAGAAAAAATGCAAAATAAAGGACAGGAATGGATGATCAAAACAATAAACACAATGCCTCACAGAAAAAGACAGTAATAAAATATAAAGGAAATTTTATTTTGAAAAAAATTAAGTGAAGGAAAGAGTAATTTGGAAGAATTGTTAAAATATATTGGCATTAAAAAAGAAGCGCCCATTAAAATATACGCCTTTGAAAGAAAATTGAATATAGTTATTCATAATGGTAAATACGCATGTAAGCATAAACTATTATATTTGCATACACACTGTTTCCGCTCATACAACCAACCATAGGTTTCTGGTACGTGAAATAGTATTTGTGAACGTACCAAAGAATCGAAGTTTGCGACCCAGTTTCGTTTCACGGTCATATGCGTACATATATGACGGCAGGTTCTGTGAGAAAAAACGACAAGCTCTCAAATAGCTATGATAGATATTGTCCCTGCTTCATCGTTAGTGGAAGTTTCGCTAGAATGCTCTGTTACGGCGGATTATTTCGTAGATTTGTGTATATTATCAAAAAGAGGACCGCAATGTAAAGCAACAGTTTGTTTTAAAAGCGTATTGATATTGCTGTTGATTCTTCTTGTCTCTAGTTTCCCTCCGAATTTTATATTTCCTGTGAATCTGAAGTCATTTTTACGTAATTACAGCCTCAGCTGGATTATGCAAGCTTGTTTTTTCTCACATGAAAGTCTTCCTCTCATTTGCGCAAGATTTTTGCTCGATCGTCATTTCTGTCATTTCACGCTGCAACCTACATGGATTATAAATTTTACCTGTTTTACTTCAGTCATAAGAAAGGCTTCTTAGAACATCTGCACTATAATTTTTTAACACTTAGCATAATATCTTTTCATAATATCTTTTCAAATGAGACCATCTGTGATCAGACTACTGGAAAATTCAGTCTTGGTTTCTTCTAGAAATGTTCACACATACTTCATTTTAATTATCCTTGCTTTTCTATCAATAGCCAAGGTGTTCGAAATAAGTTAGATTGCGTAGAATCATATTCATGCGTAGTAGCATAACTCTACGTAGTACCATATCCTTTCCGTTGACTAGTTGCTCTTGAACTTCGATTTGCAAAAGAAAAATAGAAACTTACTGGGAGTAAAAACAAACCTTGTTTGTCCATAAATATAAACCTTGTTTATAATAAAGATTTAGCAATATTAATAGAGATAGTTTTGTAAAGTACAGGACTAACAAAATTTACGTGTTCCCGTGTTCCCGTGCGCTGACGTTCCTGAAAGAGAACTAGATATTTCATGGCATCAGTTGTCGAATTTAATAGTATAGTATAACTGATGTTCATATAAATAACGTCATGGCTCGATTTGGTCATCCCTTCCTTTTTACGTAGATCGGTAGTGACTCATATTTCTGCCAGATGTAACTGGCAAGCATGTAACGTGACAACCGTTTGAGATCATCATAGATACAAATGAAAATACCTCCGATAGGTTATGCACTTGAATATTATATAGCATTTACATAAACTCGCCACCTTTCTGTTTGGTAAAAGATATGTAACGTTTACTTTTCTGTATTTACGTAACCAAATTATTCGTAACAATACTCATATGAAATGCTGAGAAAGTAAGTTGTATACGTTTAATCGCTGTTACTGTTTCTACACAGCTTAATTATTCCTCTGATGTCTTGGTGCTTGGTGCTATTCTTTGAAGTGGCATTAATCACAATGAGACACACAACACAGACATACACAAAGAGATCCTACATATACAAACGCACATATTGATTCAACCATCTGCGCCACCATATATATATATATATATATATATATATATATATATATATACACACATATATGTATGTATGTATGTATGTATAAGTCAGCAAGCCCATACCCACGGAAACGTGTTAATGAACATCAATGCATATACGAAAGAAATGACTTAAATATAATGGTCTTCAACTGAATGTTTATAAAATTGAAGCAAGTATTTGCTTACATTCAATGACAGTTATAGTAAAGTTTCTGAAAACGTCACGACACACTTTTGTGGACAGCACATATTTGCTAGAAGCCTTTGACCTGACGCAGAATGCCACGAGCAACATACATTGATGGAATACATCATCCTACGCACGTTATTTACTCCTGGAAATGTGTGGAACAAAGATGGCAACGACTGAAAGCGCTGTAAATGGAAGCAGGAATTGCTGCTAGCTTTTTGCACTTTAATTCACTTAAACAAACCATGAAGATTATATAATAATTCAAGAACTAAAATCAATTAAAGTATAATATTAAAATGGGTGATATAAAGGATGTGAGCATCTATTATAGTATCTCCGACAAAAATGATTCATGATTGACATATATGCTCACCCTCTCTGCCTCTCCCACTGACATATTGCAATACACGCAGACACACACGCTAACACAAACACTCAGATACACACATGTATAACACATGATAAAGCGCAAGTAAAGTGGGGGTGAGTGACAGTCACAGACGCTAGATGTAGGTGAAATGCAGTAAGGAATTTTGCACTGCAACAGCTGATATTTCAATCAGAATGAAACTTCAAATTTTCATTGTTAATTACATTTATAAATTACACCCACACACCACCAACACCCACGCAAACACACACACAAGCGCACACAAAGACACACACACACACGCAAGCACATGCATATATAGATATATATATGCATGTGTATATATATATATATATATAT
>NC_068982.1:23880436-23882805 GCF_001194135.2 Octopus bimaculoides
TATGTATCTATGTATGTTTATGTGTACCTATGTATAAATAGATATGTATATGTACGTACATATACCCACATAAAATTGGACAATAAACGTTCTTCTTTTTGAAAATGTAGTTTATGTAGAATTTTGACATTAAATATATACACATATATCACTTTAAAGTTATAGAACAATTTACATATTAAGCACATTCCTGAAATTGTTACGTATATATTAATTGCTGGTAGGGACACTGTATTTCGTTATGCAATCATACTACACTGTACAGTATATTAAATGTTTTAAACGTCTTTAATATGTAAATTGCTCCATCCAATAATGTTACACAGCTAAACTTTAGCTGCCACTGAAGCAATGTGTGCGTGGGTGATTAGTGGGTTGGATGTGCCGCTAAAAAGGAGCATTAACTCCCCAGATATGTAAATACAACACTAACTATTTTGTCTACAATTGCATTGTTTGCTTAGAAGTATTCGTAGACAAAACGTCGTAACGTACCGCGTTCGATGTAAAATTCTATACAATATCAAAAGAGACAACTTAACTGTGATGGCATCGCTCGCTCTGCTAACGCAAAAAAAGTAGGAGACATGTAAATATGTGTGTCTGTGTGAGTGTGTGTGTGTGTGTGTGTGTGTGTGTGTGTGGTTGTGTGTGTGCGTGCGTGCGCATGTGTCTGTGTATCTCTCTTTACACTATTTTCCCCTGCGAGTGTCATGATATAATTTTGATTTCACTTGGATTGATGTAATATAACATTTTTCGCGATGATAATCTTGCTATAGTCAATTATAGTAACAGACATTTTATACCACGACTTCTACGACGTTACATTTTTTTTATGACTGTGTCTGTAGTGTGTGTGTGCTTGACCTGGGGTTATAGTTCATTTATACAGTCACACTCAGAAGTCATTAAGTAGATTACAGCAAGCACAATAGTCAACTGGTGCTTATTTTGTTGATTCAGAAAGGATGAAATGCAAAGTTGACATTAACAGAGATTGAACTCAGAACCTAAAGTCAGTCGAAATACCAGAAATCAATTCACCCGGCGTGCTGAGGATTCTAAGAACTCCTACCATGCTCACCATCCTGACAACACCCACCATATGTGTGTGTGTAGCAAAGATACCCGGCGTTGCTCGTGTCAGATAGAATTTAAGAATTATACTTATCTTTTATTTTTTCTCTAATGAACTGGAATACCTATATTTCGAATTTCCTCAAAATTAGAGATTAAGAATATTTATGGGGGTTCTTTTTCTCTTTACACACCCTAACAAAAACTCTAATCATGACATATTTATCCTATACTACTCATCGTTATGCCCAGTTTCCAAAATCCAGATCGTAGGAAACCTATTCAAAAGTTTTTGCTCCTGAAACAAAAAAGTGGAGCATGTGGAGCACATGGAGCTCTAAAATGTGGAAGTTAAGGCCCCTATTAGGGAATGGGATCTTAAAGTCAACCAGAGAAGGTGAATTGTTGAGAATCTTTTTTTAACATGTGTCTTATATTAATTTTTCAAATTTCTTTGAAATCGGAAATATATTAATGCTCATTGGATTCGTAAACGAGAGCAAAGCTGCAGGAAACCAAAAGACGAATGATGACAATAAGCATTCAGCAACTCTACCCTAGTCGTTACCACTATCCAATGTAGGATTCCTCACAATACAGGTGACTATCACAGCAGTAATTTTGGGTCATTGGGTAGTAGTGCCTGGTATGTGGTATGATTCTTATCCTAGTGTTGTTTTGTGTTGTTATGGGGTGGTTATGCCTGGTATTGGGACGTTGTTGGTGTGATCTGTTCCTAGTATATAGGTGATCTTCAGATTTGGTGTAATCTATTTCATAAAAGCGTTGGCTGTCAGCTTGTTCGCTGTCTCGTTTTGAGTGGTTCAAAAATGGTGGTGGTTGGTGATTTCTATTAATGGTGTATGATGGAAAATGAGGAGGGTTGTTTTTGACTAAATGGTTACAATTGGGGTAATTCGTGTGTTGTTCAGTTTTTGTTTGTTATTTATTTGTTTTTTCTTTAGATGAAAAACTAGTCATTCTCAATATTTTTTATTAACCCTTTTTATACCGAAAAAAAATCCCTGATTGCTTTCCCCTGTCTGGAATTCTCATATTTCACATCCTAGCAAACAGATGGCACGAGATCGGTAAAGAAATTTGAGAAATTTGAAAAGAAAATACGGAAGGTATTTTTCTCCAATGTTACTATACACAACATTTTATAACACTTTTTGTAACCTACTGATTTAAATACATTTTTAACCATATACCACAAGTCATCTGTAGCTTTTTCACTTTATTTTTTCTTTTATACATCCAACCACGTGCTTTCACATACCAACTCA
>NC_068982.1:23885199-23885945 GCF_001194135.2 Octopus bimaculoides
TATATATATATATATATATATATATGTCCGCTGGCAGATATGTTTGTTTGTACGTATGCATCATTTTCAGCTTATAGTGTAGAACATTTTATTCTCTAAAGATAATCCTCTATTCTGAACTGATATCAACTTCTGGCTCTATAAATTTGCTTTCCACCAACAATCACATTACTATTGCTAATAGAGTACCATAGTCCATCTCGTATTAAATATATTTGTAATACAGTTTCATCGAATTAAGTTGGAATCTCCTCTAATCCTTCTGTTGTTTGTTCATTTTGCTTTTAAATTATGTTAGCGAAATCATTTAGAATTAATATAAGAGCAATACTATTATCAGTGATCTAGTGGCAAGATGTGAGAATATTTAAGCAGCGTTGAATACTTTGTGAAATATGTATTTTGTTACGCAATAACAATGTACCACATATATTCGTATTAATAATCCAAATAATAATAACTAGTGGTTCCCGTGTAAATTCCACGGTTAGTTTGAAAAGTTTCTGATGAAATTGTATACTTTTCTGAAATATTTGATTGTTTAGTAGATGTAAATCTCAACATAGGTCCTAGTGAATTGGCAATCAACCAATGAATCAATGAATCAATGAATCATTCAATTTCTCTTTCACTCCTTTTCTCTCTCTCTCTCTCTCTCTCTCTCTCTCTCTCTCTCTCTCTCTCTCTCTTTTCTCTCTCTCTTTCTCTCTCACTCTTTCCTCTCGTTTCAACTATGTACCGAATTC
>NC_068982.1:23886011-23892827 GCF_001194135.2 Octopus bimaculoides
CTATGTACCGAATCCTGCGCTTAACGCATTTACATTTCTTTCTCTCTATTTCTATAACTTTCATCAACTCACTAACCAAACAGCTTAATAGCTAACAATCTTACCTCTCAGTGCTAACACTCTTCTCTCTCTCTCTATCTCTCTATCTCTATCTCTCTCTTTCTCTCTCTCGCTCGCTCTCTATCTCTCTCTCGCTCTCTCTCTCTCTCTCTCTCTCTCTCTCTCTCTCTCTCTCTCTCTCTCTCTCTCTCTCTCTCTCTCTCTTTGCCTCTCCCTTGAACTCACATATTCGGTTTTAGTGTAATAACTATTATATTAATACGTGTCACTCCTTCTTTTACTCTTGCTCTTTGCCTCTTCTTTGAACTAACCACATGACGGCATAATGCACTTGGCCTTAGCGTATTGGTATATAAATGATCTCTACTATCGATCCAAGACATGAGACATAAGAAGAATGGACTCGTCGATTACACTGATCCCTGTTTTCAAATGTTACTTACTTTTTAAACCCCGAAAGGTTGAAAGGCAAACTCAACCTCGGCTGAATTTGAACTCAGACCGTAAAGCCTGAAGAAATATTGCTATACTTTTTATCCGGCATATTAACAAATCTGCCAGCTCACTACGCTAATGCTACTAATGCTGCTGTTGCTGCTGCTGCTGATGATGATGATGATGTTAATAATAATAATAATAATAATAATAATAATAATAATAATAATAATAATAATAATAATAATAAAATTTCCCCTTACATATCTACAATTTTGTCTGCCCGAACACACAAATGATGATCTTTGAAAACTTTAAAAAAACGTTAATATTTGCATCTTCTGTGGATAACTATCCTTTCCTTTCTTCCTGAAAGTTCAAAAATGTAAACGTACTTTTTTACTGTCAGAGATCTACAGTTTACTCTGTTCGGACATACAAACGAACATATTTAGAAAATTTAGAACTTTAATATCTACAATTTTCTATGAAAAATCTACCCTTCTTTTCACCTTGACTACTCGAATATGTAAACATTACTTTTATTGCAACAAATTACACGCCCGATAAAATTAAAGAGATAAGCACCTGCCAATATATACAAACTGTACAATTACGAAGACTGTAAACCACAGCAAAACATAGAGAAAGAAATGAAAATTTGAAACAAACAAATCCCAAAATTCAAAAGTTCAGAGATGGAAACATCACGCTATATTATTATTTTTCTATCAATAATTAAAAACAGAGCAAGGTGAATTGGTTCTTTCCAAGGCCAAGGTCAGCTTACTCATTGATCGCTAGAAGTAGTAAACACATTTGACCGCAAAAGTTTGTCGTATCTTTTGTTCCCTGGTCGCACGAGAATGCGAAGCCCCATAGTTGATTTCCTTCTTACCATCTTACAGACCGATGGAATTTGATCTATTCACCAACCTGTTTATCTCACACATACTATCTCCTCCATCCCTCCCATATTTATGATTATCTCAAGTACAAGACGAAAGTCGAAATTAAACAACATTTAATAATACCACACAGTTGTAGGAGCAATGCAACAGGAGACCTAAAAAAAGACCAACAACAAAACGTAGTGACACAATACAATATCCACCCCCGCAAGGAAAAATGCAGCACACACAACATCGGCAGATCAAAGGTGCAACGAATAATGTAATATAAAGTTGCTTGAAACTTCCAGATGTTGAAAAATAATAGTGGTAATGACGATGGTGACGAACGTTATTTTACTTCGGTTTATGAGAGACAGGAGTTTCAGAAGAATTCTGATTGTAACAGCCAGCATGAAGCTGGACCTTTAATGAGAAGGCCCCTAGATCGGCAGTAGATCAGGAAAGATACAAACTGACTGCAGTTGTCATCCTAATACAGCATCAGTACATAATTGAGCCAGGAGGAGGAAGTGGACCAGCGAAGAAAACAGGATAGTGATACAGGGGTACTTAGAAAGTGAAACTAATAGAACCGGCTACAGAAAACGGATGCTAAAACTTTGGGTAAAAAAGGATATGTTTAATGTGTCTGAGCAGAGATTAGTTGAAGCTAAGAAAGTGGATGAGAGAATTGGAGGCAGTACAAGTCACAAGAGAACTGGAAAAAGAGGAACAGGTAGTGGGAATCACAAATAATAATATAAGAGATACAACTCAAACCAAAGAAGAACCTAAAGGAAAAAATAATAGTAGCGATATCAATAAGAAAGGGACAACAGGCACCAACGACTTATATGATTCAAATGAGGAAGGTCAGGAGACATTTTAGCCAAGTTGTTGGTGCCTTATAATGTTGGCAATATTTTTCTTACTTCTTTATTCATTAGTAAAGAAGTAAGAAAAAGATTGCCAACATTATAAGGCACCAACACAAGGAAACTACAAGAAATAAATAGGAAAGTAGACTGTGTTATCAGTACGATAGATACCAAAAAACATACAAGATACGAACTTTTTGATCTATGCAAGCAGAGTAGTAGTCACTAGAAGATTAGATATCTCACAGGGAAAGATTTAAAAAGGGCAAATGTGGAAAAGGAGTCTAGAAAATAAAGTGAAGATTTTAAGACAAGATCTGAATCGAATAAAAGCCTGGAAAATAAATAAGGTAGGAAACACAAGATGCAAATCTTGTCTCAAGTAAAGATACTTAGTCAAAGAGAAACGATTTGGGTCAATAATAGTAGAGTTGAAATCGAAAAATTTGAATACCGCAATGAATATCTGGGCAGTTACGGTGGTCAGATATAGCGCATTCATCCTCAAATGGACTAAGGAGGAAATATCAGAAGGATGAGAATGTTGAGGACCTACATGGAGCGCTACACTCTAAAGCAAACGTAAACAGACTGTATATGAAAAGAAAGAATGGTGGCAGAGAACTAATTAGTATAGACCATTGTATAAGGAGTGAAAGGAGAAGGCTTGCTGTGTATTTGATAAATAGTGCTAGAGACCTGCTGCAATATGCTGCGAAAGATATCGGGGTAAATGCAGATGAAATGATGAGCAAGGAAGACTTTAACCAAAGAGGTGAGAAGAGAAAAGAACACGTTGAAATGACAACGGATGGACAGTTTGAAAGGAATACACTAGACATTAAGGATAATACAGCATTTTGGGAATGGCTTGAGCGAGGTGATTTGAAGAGCATCACCGAAAGCCTGATCATTGCTGTACAAGACCAGGCTCTCGCTACCAATTCAGTAAAGTATAACATCTGTAAAACCTCTGATACCCAAAAATGCAGACACTGTGGAAAGAGTGTGGAAAATGTGACCTACTTGGTAAGTGGATGTGAGAGCCTTGCACAAAAAGAATAAAAACGCCGCCGCAATAAAGTGTGTATCTTCATTGGCTCTTATGCTGTCAATACCAATATGAAGTAACAGAGAGCTGGTACGAGCACGTAGCAAATAAAGTTATGCAGGAGGATGGAGAAGTAACGATACTCTGGGACTATGATTTTCAGACGGTTCGTGTAATCGAATACCGTCGGCCTGATATTGTCATATTGGGTAAGAGACAAATTGTCCAAGAGTTTCTGCTACCGCTTCTGGAATATCTGAGCACTGATGACTTTCCAACTTTTGCGAATTCACTGTTGCTAGTTGTGGGATGATTCCAACTGCCGACTAGATCACCTGTACAGCATCAACTCTTGATCCGCCCAATTTGCACCAACAAACATTATGTATATGAGTATATGCGTGTGTGTGTGTGAGTGTGTATGTGTGTGTGTGTGTGTGTGTATGTGTATGTGTGTGTGTGTGTGTGTGTGTGTGTGTGTGTGTGTGTTTGCGCATAAATATACACGTATGTGTGTGTGCGTGTATTTTTCTCTTGATATTCATATATTTACGCCGAATAATATGGTCATATTTAATATTCAAAAAATTTCATCTAATGTGTCTTTTTTCCTGTATTTCATTAATCTCTTGAATTAAAAATTTATATGCTAGGACATTCTACGTATATTCAACATGTTTGAATTCCTCGTTTTCTATCTATGAAGACTCTATGTATAGTTCTGTAAATACAATAATATCTTCCTTCATTCTCTTCAATTTAATTTACATTTTCTCTGTCACATTGTTTTATTTTATAATTTATTCCTCTAATCTGTTATCACCAGAGTAGTCGCAAAATTGATTCTGTTTATTCGATTAACAACGATAAAGAGTGAGACGATTTTTCTATTTTGTTGAAGAGATGGAATTCCAGGATATATAATGTAATAATTATCTAATGTTTAATCTAATATACTATACAAACATTTTGTTATAATTTCGTTATTTTTATTTGTAATTTTCGTTTATTGCTCTGTTTCTTCGTTTAGTTTTGTGGATGAACACTGTCGTAAGAATGGGTAACGTATTTTTGCATCCGTTCGAAACACAGTCATGAAATAGAAGAAGAGAAGAAGAGAAAGCTTTGGAATAATTATTATATCGTTTGCTGCCTCGAGTTCGAGTGCCGTTAAAGTCAAATTTCTATATATTTTGTCGATATAGGAAACGTGTCCGTTGACAGAACTTGTTCGTCGGGTGAGAATACTTTGGGTATTGTTTGGTTTTTCTTTTTAAATTTCCAACTGCGAAACTAGCAAAAACACTTTCGTTTTATTTTTGACAAGGGCCGCTCCGTCGAGAAATGAATTTGGACAACTGTTGGTCCTAACAATGAATATTGCTTGCGGCTGCATTTGAAGGGTATCCTTTCATGTTCAAAATAACAGGGTTTCCAAACTGACGGAATCTACGAATTGCGATGGCTTCATTACAATTGTTTAATGCACTAAACTATATTGTAAAGCACAAAACAATTGCAATGAAAACGACGGCTACGTTGGTATTAACACATGTTAAAGTAAACATTAAGATAATAATACTTTTAATAACTAATAGTGAATTCAGAGAATTCTATTTATATACTGGTCTTTTTATATCATCAAATCATAGCATTTTAACAAAGTAGTAATGCGTTGCCATATTAGTGATAAGAGAATATCTATGTAGACGTGCAACGAAGTACAGAAATAGGTGTTTTCAGTATATATCTAAAAATGAGTTTAATTAATATGGAACTACCAGTATGGAGGCACTGATGTTAGCGTTACCGATTATATTTTGACTCTTAACACAGGTAAGATCAGTGCCCGTGACACGTTTGCAAGCTTTTCCAAGCTGGTTGGAGGGAGGTAGACATCTCAAAATGGAGAATGTTTGCAACAGAGATCACTACGCTAAAGTCACTGGATGTGCAAGGTGGTGGCGTCAAATCGGGAGATATTAACGTCTTCCAACAAAGTTGACCATAGCAGTATACGAAATCAAAAGGCAAAATTCAAGGGCAAATAACCGAAAGTGTCCAGTCCTACGGTCATACATTTTCCTCGATCCATCACCTCAGACTTGTTTTGTTTGTCTGCCTTGTATCGATGAAATGCATATTTCGCCTCTGGGACTCAACCCGCTGTAAGCAGAACTATATACTACCAGGTATTCTATTTGGTATTCTAACCATCTTTCAGATATATCATCAGATGAGCTGGGTGAGAAGTTCTGCATTTTAGTACAGTGTCATAACAGACTTATCTGCACCGTAATTGTGACACAATGGTTCACATCGATTTGCTATATATTTTCATGGCATGAGAATGCTAGAGATTGTTGCGCCATGAAAATGTGTTCATCTAATATCCAGGTGGCACATACGAGTTTGTACGCATACGTGCGTGTGTGTATGTGTGAGTGAATGTATTTCATGTTGTGTCGGTATTTTGCGAATACTCTGTGGTGGATAGGAGTTCTCTATTCTGCATCGTCTACTACCTGAGTGGCGCATAGAAAAATGAACGATATTTTTTTAGTTTACGTCATTAGATTTGTAACATTTTTGCCCAGAATAAACGATACGAGGAAAGTGATCATGCTCCTGAAAAAAATTGTAGATTTTGCTAAAACTCAAATCAACTCTGATGCAGCAGTGACATCCTTAATCACCTTATTCCTTCTGGTACTAGTACGAGTATGTTTGTGATTTTGTAAGGTTATTATACATTTGCAGTTAATTAGCGTAGCTTTACAGATAAAATTACATTTTATATACACTCAAGTTCCTCAGAATGATTTGATAGCCAATACTAGAAATCACCACATTAATCACATTATGGATGAATTAATTGCTAAGCGTTTTGACGTAAAGTAACATTATACACTATAAGAAGCAATTTGGGATATAAATTTACTCTAACAAGATATGTCGTTATCAACTACATTAAATGTTCTAATACAGATAACATATCAAGATTTAAAAGTTGACAGGATAAATAGACTTAGGTAGTTATCATGCGATACTAGGGCTGTTTATTTAATTGGTAACGCACTTGTATGTTATAGTATACATGCGTTGTTCCATAACACTCAAGTTTTCCTAGTTTCTAGTTTCAACTTTATATTATAACTACAATTATTTTTACAATGCTGTGAGAGATTACTGGCGAAATCTGTGCGATTAAAAATGATATCAATGTGTGTCGTATCTGTGCAGTATCTTCTATAAATAATTGGAATTCTCCCATATATTATACAAAAAAAAAATAAATTCATCTAACTTACTGCTAAAAATTTCCAATTATTTATGAAATATGCTCCTGGAAATATATTTTATAAAGGGAATAAACAAACGCTTGGATAGGAAAAAAAGATAAATATCTTTTCTGTGTCATAAATATTCAGGGGACCGGTTTCTCGGTTTCCGGGGACAATGTATTCCCCATCTGAACTTCATGGAAGTTCGTTGCAGA
>NC_068982.1:23893148-23893858 GCF_001194135.2 Octopus bimaculoides
ATATATATATTCGGTCTTCATTTAAAAAGGGGTGTGGGGTGGGGAATGTGAGGATAGGGTGGTATCAATGAAGAGAAGAGGAAGATGGAAGTGAAGAGATGAAGTGGGTGTCAGATGAAGAGACGAAGGGAGTTTAACCCATGCGTCGCAAAGGAGCGAGCAGAGAAAATTAATTCCGGTTCACGCGAAGGCGGAAGTCTGTATGGCTCCTGTTTAAAGATAGTCCGAACACAAATAGATTTTGCAGTAAATGACCAGTAGAGCGGAATTGGCGTGAGACCGGGGTGTCATTGCAGAATCTGATTTCTCTGAAGTGTTCCGCGAAGCGGTCAGCCATGCGGCGTCCCGTTTGACCGATGTTCAGTGAAGGGCAGAAAGAGCAGGAGATGCAGAAAACGACGTTACTAGAAATACAAATAGACAAGTCGGTGATGTGAGAAGGACTATGATCGGTACCAGTGAGGACGGTGGACGGTTCGAGAGATAGGGATAAGTACGACAACGTGGGCGTGGGCAGGGGATCGAGCCAGGCTGGGAGGTGGCGTTAGGGAAGAAACAGTGGACCAGTAGCTCACGCACGTTATGGACTCATTTGAAGGAGGGAAGGGGTAGGTCGAGGATGTGCATCGTGGAGGAGTCGGACTGGAGTCGCTGGAAGGCTCGGAAAACGGTGCGTTCGAGAAAAGGGTTGAGGGTTGGTAGGTGAGGGA
>NC_068982.1:23895407-23897605 GCF_001194135.2 Octopus bimaculoides
TGTGTGTGTGTGTGTGTGTGTGTGTGTGTGTGTGTGTGTGTGTGTGTGTGTGTGTGTGTGTGTGGTGCTGTGTGTGTTTGTGTTTATGTGAGCGATGACTGTGTGAAGGGAGTGGTGCTGACAGATTAGCCTGAGAGGTTAGGAACAGTAGTTAGATTCGGTGGTGAGAGATGAGGTGATAACATGTGTGTGAGTACGTTGGTGTTGCTGTGTGTTTGCGTATGTTTTGGCATATATATACGTACTAATGTGTGTCCGGATGAGTATGTGTGTGTGTGTATGCATTTATGCGTGTGGGTGGGTGTGTATGTGTGTGGGTGTATGTATCTGTAATTATGTGTGCACTTTAGTTTGTGTATTGATGTGAGTGAAGGGTGTTTGTACATGCCAGCATGTGTCGGTGTGTGTCTGTGTTATTTCCATCTCTCACGTTCTAGTCGTAAAGACTGGTCAACCTAAGAGTAGAGAAAGACTTGAGTAGGAATGGTAGTTTTCGAAATTAATTGCTTAACCACTGTGCCATGATTTTTGCCACAATCACACACGCACGACGGACACATATATGTATGTATGTGTGTTTTTGTCTTGTGGGTGTATTTGTGCGTGTATTCATACATGTACGTATATATTATCTGTGTTCAAGTAATTGTGAAAATAATTAATGCTCATTATGATTGATTTATGTTGTTCAGCATCATTTGGGATATAACTCATTCACTTGAAACGGTTCGGTTTTTATAGTTCAAAGCCATGTTTGCATTATACTTTTTGAATATATGAGATTGCTGGAATGTATATCCGTCATCAAATGCTATTCATAATTATCAATCACATTCCGTGATGTTAATCTGTTACATTAAAAGTGAATCAAACCATCAATAATAATGCCGTACTATAATTCATTCTCGTTGATAGTTTTGGCAGTGTATCAGTAAATAATAGTGGCGATCTAACTAATTCATTTGGACACTGTTTATTCATCATATCAGATGGCTTCATTGAAGCGACTTCAAGAAAATAGGTAAAATATATCCGGCTACTTGCAAGCATTGGCAAATTCTTTTACACGCCTCTCTCGTGCCAAATTCAAATTTGTGAAGAAGTTACGCACAACCCTCAGTTTATTGGATTTTATCACTTCTAGTCCTCATATATATATGTTCATGCTAACCAGAACAATAATTAACATAGCCAACAAATGTATGAAATGTTGTCACATAATCTCTCTCTCTCTCTCTCTCTCTCTGTATATATATATATATATATATATATATATATAATTAAATTTATAAATAAGGGTATCTAAGAGATACCGCCATGCTTGAAATAACAGCCAAAACCTGACTCTAAAACCACATCATGTACTCAATACGGCACAAGGTGAAAAAGACGAAGAGACAAATAAACTAGTAAAAAAAATTGGATAATCCCACACCTAAGGTTTCTGGGTCTGTATAAAAATACACTTTGCGTCGCTGAGTATATTTGTCTCTTTGTCTTTTTCGTCTTGAGCTGTATTGATGTGGTTTTAGCCTCATGTTTTGACTGCTATTTCAAGCATAGTGGTATCTCTTAGAAACTCTTGTTTATGATTTTAATAATAATTATAACCTATAAAGTTTTTTTCTTCTCATGCTGCCACTTGGTTTGTTCGTTATTTAAATAACGGTCTTACCCTTATATATATATATATATATACACACTCTTTATTCCTTTACTTGATTCAGTCATTTCACTGCGGTCATGCTGTAGCACTGTATTTAATCGAGCAAATCAATCTCAGGACTTATCGGTTTTGTATGCCGAAGCGCTAGGTTACGTGGACGTAAACACACCAGCATCGGTTGTCAAGTGATGTTCGGGGTACAAACATCGGTACTGAATTTATCGACCTCGAAAGGGTAAAAGGTAAAGTCGACTCCGGCGGCATTTGAACGTACAAACAAACGAAATACCGCTAAGCAATTCGCCCGGCGTGCTAACAACTCTGCCAGCTTACTGCCTCTTCATCGAAGAAATATTTTTAGCATCTGGTACGATCAAGATTTTATATAAAATTATGCCTTCTCAATGACAGGTCCTATTTTTCGAATATGTACTGCCGGAGCTAGTAGTTCTCAACCACATAAAGAGTATCTTCGGGGAACGGGAACTGTCTTGCGTATTGTCATGGATGCACTGATTTTAGCTATCACTCT
>NC_068982.1:23897641-23898901 GCF_001194135.2 Octopus bimaculoides
TATATGTGTGTGTGCGTGTGTGTGTGTGTATAAATTCCCGTACATATATACGTGCACCTTCAAATGTATCTATTAGTGAGCGCCCCTTTGTATGCGCACGTGTATTCGTTTATATGTGTAGATGTGTGCATATATCTAACTAACCAATGGTCCATTGTTGAAAGCTCCGCCAAACAACAACCAATGATGAATGACTCTTCAAATCGTCCATTAACCACTTCTTTATCTGCCATTGTGTAGCTGTTCGCTTGTCGCTGATTCACACATACTCATTATACTCATTTTGTCAACCACCTATTACCTACCCACTTCTTTATCTAAATAACTGATTCAGAAATTCGACTCTCCCTCTGAAATAGACGCTGCTCTCAGCCATCCTATATCAGGACCCACATCAAAATCATTCACTGATGTAATTTTTCTTAATGCTTTCTGTGTTTTGTTTTAAACCTTCTTTTTCATTTCCGACATGAAATATGTTATTTTCTTTAAAAGGATGAAAGCCTCGCTTCCAACGGCAGTCATATTTATTAATTGTGAAGCTCAAATAAACTCTACACTTATCTAATTTCTTCAAGCTATTTTTAATGAGGTTAATGATTTTTATGATATATTGACAATTACAAGTCAAAAACAATGCTGTCACTCTGAGAATGAAGGTGTCACGGGGTTATACATACATTGACCTGCAACTTTGTATGATAATGTTTGTGCTCACATTAGGAAACACTGGTCTTCATTTAGAGCAATACTGACAGCAATTAGATGTATCTCAGTTTGACTGAAATATGAAAATGAAATCAACCAATATGATAAATTCTAACCTGTCACATTAATGTAAATGGATTGAATGATTGTCCTATAATCATCAGTGGAAGACCCAATATGAATCTAGGACACACACCACACTTCTATCAAATTCACGTCATTGAATACAGATTGAATCTGTAATAGATATTGCTGTAACCTTAGGCCCCTCTATTTATCTAATCGTTCGTCATTCCGTCTGTCGGTCTGTCTGACTTTATCTGTCCATCTATCTTCCTGACTATATTTTTGTCAGTTTTTGTGTGTATCAAGCTAGCTGCCTGTAAGTCTGTCAATATCTGTCTGTCTGTATGTCTGTCTCTCTCTCTCTCTCTCTCTCTCTCTCTCTAAACACCTAACTATCTACATGCATCTCTTTATTTGTCTATTCTTTTTCTGTTTATTTATCTATCAGCCTATCTATGTAATCTATTCATCTGTGTACATCTATAT
>NC_068982.1:23899002-23902092 GCF_001194135.2 Octopus bimaculoides
TATATATATATATATATATATATATATATATCTTTCTCTTCTCCCGCCATATGTATATGTGTGTGTGTGTGTCTGTTTGTTTGAGTGTGTGAGTATTTCTTTGCAGCCATTCCCGGAGGTGTTTGTGCATATGTTTTGATCCTAAGTATTCACGTATGGCGCTACTTAATCAATTGGTTCGAGTAGATCCACTTCTATTTTGCGGGTAGTAGTTCACCAAGTCAGTCTATTGGATTTCACATCCTGCTACATTAATGCTTTTATCAACTTTTGTTCTCTGCTAGCCAGTTGTTGTTGACTTATAGTTTTGTTTCTATCGTAAAATCAAAGGTATGAGAATATGCGAACTACTCTGCTTGTTGCCAAAAACTTTGATTTCTCTTCCCCTGTAATATTCATACGTGCTTGTCACCACATATATCCCCGTATGTCACCTGCTACTATTACGCAAACGACACTTTATATACATTCCTATGACAAAAATATTTCAACCTTTATCTACAATCAATCTCTATTGACCTGTCTCCAACATAACGGGCATGCCGTTCTGGTCGTATTATGAAATGCTGATTTCTCGTCATATATTTCAGTGTTGTTTAGCATAACGCT
The DNA here is from genome assembly GCF_001194135.2 of Octopus bimaculoides. Classification (NCBI taxonomy): domain Eukaryota; kingdom Metazoa; phylum Mollusca; class Cephalopoda; order Octopoda; family Octopodidae; genus Octopus; species Octopus bimaculoides. Next base: position 23,899,612 of record NC_068982.1, read on the forward strand.
TTTGCTCATCAGTGTTCACTCTCCGAAATCTTGCCTTACACATGTCTTCGGAAAATACGTTAGAAGGCTGCATATTTATTCCGATAACCAGCTGTGAGTTAAACATTCTTTTCTTGCCAAACAAGGTTAGCTTTTCCTTTGATACACCCAAGTTTAGTGGAGGTTTCGCTGCAATTAGTAATGCCATGGTGCTGTGGTTTTCCTGGAAGATGATTGGGTTTCTGTAATATACGCAATCAATCTCAATCACACGTTTCATTATAAATGCATGCATTATTATTATTATCCATTTGCTACCGTCCATATACCCTCTAACATCCATTTCTTCCTGGAAATGCAATGTTACAACTACTGTCGTCAACCTTGATTGATATGACCCAACCCTACTATCAATGTTATGCAATCATGCGAAGCACAAAGAATGTCTTCCTATTACACAGAGAACGAAGGTCATCACATCACATATCTGAAGCCTATTTTATAGGGCTCTAGTCAAAGAGATGTCTTCCAGCATTAGCGATTCTTTCTTTCCTTTATACCCCCAAAATGTTGGTGTGAATGCCATACCCACTCATAGAAAAGGTTTTCCATGCATTTCATTTGGTATTCAACTCCATATTACATACAAAAGCTAGTTTCTTCCAGAAAAGTTCTTTTCACTTCTTCGACGTAGATTTCCAAGTACATATGCATGCAAAACATATGCATGCAAAATACAAAAGCACAAGAAAACTGGCCCTAACACAGTCCCTCATTTAAATTTGAGATCCGCGCCCTACGCTCATAAAACCATTTGTTACTCTCTCTCTCTCTCTCTCTCTCTCACTCTCACTCTCTCTCTCTCTCAACTCTCTGTTTTGCAATCTACATACTTATGTATCTCTTTCTTGCTTCAGTCTTTCTATCTGTCATTCTTTCTTTCCTTCTGTTCCACACGGACTTTCTATTATATTGATGATTTTTAAAATGATCTATTGTGTTCCTTACTACATCAGATAACCACTGTTAGCGAGATTATTGCTATTGCACTGGATATTTCGGAACATTTCCACCATAACCGAAACGCAAAACTTGCCTATGCACCGCAGCCAGCTCTTCTGTTTTCGATCGATGTATACTTATTAGTCAGCAACATCGTTCTGCAGCGAAATGGATCCCATTGACCAATATCCATTCAACTACTATCTGTATCATGTTTCAAGTTTTTCTCACCCACAACTCATCAGCAAATCAATCCAACCTTCATTCTTTCCATAAGCAATGTAGACAACTTGCATAAACATTACAATGGTTCCACTGGCACCATCTCAAAAACTTCCAATCAAGCCATCAGAATTCTGTCACCTAAAATACAAACAAGGGTTATTACAGAAAGTATTCAAAAGATTACGTCTCCATCCCACCCTAAAGATGAACAGAATTCAACTAAACTACAACAATATTCATCGAACGTTTACTGGATTTCACCATCATTGATGATTTCTCTTGGCAAACGCAATCACAAACCATAGCATACTTAAGAAAGCGAAGTTACACTTCACAGGAAGAAAATAATTAATAACATTTAATAAACATATTTGAGACCCATAATAAAGTATCGCATATGTACTGGATTAAACTGGAAGAAGTGGCTATCCTGTGGATTCCAAACCACAGACAACTGCTGTTATTTCTCGAACATCTCTTCCGCTTCATCTCATCTTCACTCAAGAACCCCTGCATAAATAATTTTCCAATTTATCCTAGCATATCTCCGTCAAGTTTTCACTCCCTGTTCCTACGAATACCCTAAGTCCTTTCTATGCAGAAAGTCGTCTTTCGAAGCGTTATCTGCCAATGATCTACATGTAGCTGTATATAAAAGAAAATTAGACGTGTTGGTTTCGTAGGACCAATGAACGCCATTTGTACTATCGCTTATCCAATCCTAGCAAATTACTGTTCATGTACACTTGGTAGCTTTGGTATCGGGTGAACTAAGAAGATTTATGGGATTTGTACAAAAACATACGCGTGAAAGAGAGAAAATGATAATACCCTTCGGCTTTCATACGATACTAATGAAAAAATTGTCTGCAACTATATGAGAGGAAAATACTAAGAATATAAAAGAGAATGAGTGTTGACTGGAAAAGCATTGGGAAGAGAAGGAAAATGAGAGATAACATAAGAATAAATGTTGTGTTTATTGGTTAGGGGAAAGTAGAATGGGTATTAGTTAGAGGTTAGTTAGTTCGTAAACAACTCAGTAAACAACGTAATTTTAATTAATTAATTAAGATCTAATTCATTCAGATAATCTCACACCTTTAGATAATGCACTAAAAGTGCAATTTTAATTAATTAAAATTTCTTAGCTAAATCTATCAACAACTCTAGTGCCAAATTTAATACCATGTCTTGACGCAACCAACGTCCTAGAGTGATTTTTTCCATCTTATTCTTCCAGGTTTTCACACCACTCTATGTTCATCTCCTTAT
>NC_068982.1:23902178-23903800 GCF_001194135.2 Octopus bimaculoides
TATATATATATATATATATATATCACGCCGGGCACGAAAGAGGAGAGAAAATAGTAATTCAGTGAATGAGAAGCAGTGAGAGTAATAGCCCTGACTAAAGGGAGTTGAAGAAAGTAATTGCAGTGAGAGATAGGAAGGGGTGAAAAAAGTCAGTGTTTCAACTCTGTGGAAGTAAATGTGTGTATATGGGTGCGTGTACAAGGGAAGTGTATGAATGTTTGTGTGATTATGTATATGTGATTATTATATACGTTATTTTGTACCTTATTTATATATACAATACTACAATTAGCCGTCGTTATTGACGGCACATGGTCAATTAGTGTTTGATATAATTTTTAAAATTTTATTCTGAGGCATGTAATTTTCAACGATTTCTAGGCTTGACTGAAGTGTTATAATAATAACAAAATCTGTTGCGAGTGGTTACAATACTTTTACTCACTTTTTAGCTCATTCCAAATGTAATTAATAAATACTTTAATTCGGTATGTTCTGCATTAGTTGAACCCTAAATTAGTTCTCCTACATGTAAAATGTCCTGCATTACTACATCAGCTGTGCGTATTTTGAGGTCCTCATGCAACAGTCATGCAGGTGTACTCTGAACAGTATTTCTATTATTTTTTCCGTTTTTGATTTGCGAAACATCCAATCGCAAGGAAACTACATGGTTCTCTTCATTAAGAGTTTGTTTTTCTTCAATGATAATACTTAACTTATAGGATAATACTGTCCTATATATCTACAAACATGGACATACGTAAGTTAAGAGCTTTCACTGTGGTATATGTGCATTAAAAAAGAAAATGTTTAATTAAAAAAATATTTGAATTTAAAAAAAAAAAATATTTAAAAAAAAACAAAATTTTAAATTATCAGTGATACAGGAAAGCGTTTACATACTCTAATGAAAATATTTTGTTGGCCTTCTAAAATTTCCTTTTAACAGTTGCTTCTCTCACTCTTTTCTGATGCGATTGCTATAGATTTGGTATTGAGAATAGTGTAGGAGAGTTTGGCACCGCTGTCGACTTCTCTACATTGGGAAAGAAAGCTTTCAGGTTAATTGTTTCATCACAAGTATACTTCGATTTTCTACTCTCCGCTATTGTTCATTTCTGCCCCATTTGCAAAATAGAAGAAATCTAGAATACCAAGGACATCTTCCAGAGAAGCCCGACAAATCGAACTCCTCCACGTTCTCGCTAATATTTATTAATTCTCCGTACTTTTGTAGCAAAGCCATTACTCTAGTTGCTCTGTCTCAATGCTTCCCCTCTACACTCTATTTTCTTGTTGTTTGTATTTGTACTTGTGTAAAATTTTCTCAGTCTTTTTGTCATTTTTGTCGTACACGTACGCATGCTTTCTCCCTCCAAATTTAATGCTCTTAGCTTAGATTTTTGGGCTAGCCAGATTTGAACCGTGTCAAGTGTAACCAGCTGAGACTTTAGGGATGATCTGGAAACTTGATTGATGAGAGAAGGCTGCGAATAAGCCGTCTTTCGATCTTCTTTTCTCCCGTCCGATTTTGTATCGTCTATCTGTCCGGATGTTTTAGTGTCGTCTGTTGTGTTCTTGTTCCCTGTTTTGGATATATATATATATATATATATATA
>NC_068982.1:23906866-23910497 GCF_001194135.2 Octopus bimaculoides
GTGAGGAATACATTTCGATACTATACGCCTATTTCACAGCAGTGCTCTACCCCAAAAACGAAAACGCAACAACACATACATATAAAACATGGAAGAAAAATAATGTAAATATAGACAAATACATAACAAAAACACCTGGACTTACAGATATATATAACATACAGAAAATTGCACTACTGGGTACTGCATACATTCTACGCAAAACACTTTCAATACAGTAAACATGAGAGCACCACAGCAAACCACAGCACATACCCAAGGCGCACAGAGCTGCGCTCGGTAGTGAAGTGAAAGCACGTTATAAAAATAAAACTACTGAACAATAATAATAATAATAATAATAATAATAATAATAATAATAATAATAATAATAATAATAATAATAAAAAATATTATTATTATTATTTATTATTATTGTTGTTGTTGTTGTTGTTGTTTTTTTATTTATTTGTTCATTTTTTATTTTAACTTTTTAAAAAATATTTCTTTAAATATATTTTTTAAAATTTATTTTCTAGTTTTTTCACTTCTGCCCATCTCTTCTAAAATGCCCCAGTGACCTGCGCTAGACCTGTCCTCTGACAGTCAAGCCAAGCCCAACTCTTTCGCCAAACCAAGAAGAGAAGAATGGGAAAAGGCGAGTATCTGGCGTCTTCAAATAATCAGTGCTCCGAGTAGGCTGTACTCCTTAGCCTTGGATGGCAAGCAGCCTAGAAGAAATACTCTGAGTTTAAAAACACACTACCTTGATAGAGATGGTTTCTCGATAAAAAATACTGGTTCGTAGTAACCTAAAAACACACCTCCTTTGTGAGGGAAAATGCCAAGCAAAATAAATGACAATAACAGTGTGAACAGGATAGGAAACAATGGTGAATTTGCCGCACCCGACAGGTGCCCCATTGTGCAACAGGGTGAGCCCAGTCGTAATTCAGCAACAGCTATTCGTGCTACAAGACATAAGTGGAGTAAACAAGTAAACATGATTGTTATGGATTGTTACTACCGGAACACCGCAGTGGATGCGAATGGCGTGCCTGTCAGAGGGTACAGAAAGCGAATGCACAGTGAATGGAAGGCAAAGAGACTGTTCGAAATTACGCAACAGATATTATGTGACCAAGCGAGAGCAGTACGAAAAAATGGATGGTTAAGAGAATTGGAGCTCGGAGAAATTAGAAGATGGATATCGGGTGGTGCTGGGCTTGCAAGAGACGAAAGTGGTATAGTGGAGGAGAGGGACAATTGTTCGCAAGAATATAATACCGTGAATTGTGAAAGAATTGAGCGATTAATAATAGACAAAATTTTGGATCTATTAAATACAGAAGGGACAGACTTTATGTGCGACTTTAAGAAGGCTAATCGATGGAGATAAAATCAAGAGACGAGTAAAGTCAATAATGTACTGAGACACATTGAAACAAAGAATATCGCACAAACAAATAATCTTATCAAGGCTGCTAGCGGGATTGTGGAAGAAAGGATGGGATTGATAAAACTACTGAAAATAGAACAGTGACGGATAGAAGTGGAAATAATCAATCGTGGTGGAAAAAGAGAATTTCTGAGGATATAAACTTCTTGAACAGTGTAGTGTCAATATTTGTCAGGAAAAGGAATGAAGAACTTAAGTATGAATGGAAATTCGAAAAAGTTAGGAAGAAATATGGTGCAAATACAAAAGGTCTAAATGTTGTAAATGAAGAACTGAAGCACCGTAGCAGCTCATGCATGCACAAACAGCAATGGTAACTTGGTTTGAAGAACAGATTAAGCAATACCAGCAAAACGCACTGTCTAGAACCGACCAAAATAGATTTTGCCAAGAGATTTATGACGATAAACAACGTGAAAGGTTAGTCCCCAATGCTTGTGAAACTCAACATTTCTGGGGTAAGATATAGAGTAAGCAAGAACAACATAACACTACATTTCAAGGGCTCTGCAGCCCGAATCAAGCAGCTTCTTATCCCCAGTAAGAAGCTATCCACATCGCAGAAGACAGTATCAGAAATATGAGTAAAACGATAAGAAAACTGGTGGTTTACATGGACTTTGTATAAGAAAAAGTTCAGTAATTGCAAAAATTGATCCCAGAGCAATTTAATACATTGATTAATGGAGAAGAAATACCGGGCTAGTTGACAAAAGGACGAACGGTGTTGTGCATGAAGGATAGACCAATTTGTAGCCTCCTATTAATATGAAATATACTGCCAGAAGGAATTGAGAAGAACTGTATAAATTTCTTGATGAGAAAGATATATTACCGCCGAAAAAAAAAAGGCTGTAGAATGATATGCAGAGGTACCAAAGATCATCTATTAATGGGCAAAATGGTAATGCAAGATTGTAAACGAACGACAACAAATCTGGAAATGGCCTGGATTGACTATGATAGGATTCCACATTCGTAGATCATCGAGTGCTTAGATCCGATTAGAATTGCGAGGAATGTAACGTGTTTCCTGAAGATAGTATGATGGAATGGAAAACTGGACTGACATCGTACGGAATAGCTTGCGCACCCTGGGTGTCAGGAAAGGGTTTCTCCTGGACGACAGCCTATCTCTGTTGCTTATTGTTCTCTGAATTATACCCCTGACCTTGGTACTTAGGAGAATATACCAACTAAAGAGAAATCCCAAACAATCAACCACATCCTCTTCAAGAATGATTTGAAACTGTATGGCAAAAGTGAGTTCCTTGGTAAACAGAGTCCACTGTTTTAGTACTAATCTTAGAATTGAATTTGAACTCAGGAAGTGCGGAATAATCTACCTAAAAAGAGGCAAAGTACAGTCCCTTGAAGGGATCGAATTACTGAATAGAGACTTCATTCAACAAATTGAAAAGGAAATGAAAGAGCAACTGCGGATGTAGTATTTCCGAAGACTAAGGTTTGTGTATTGGGAGTTAAAATTGAATTAAATTCTTTCCTAATTTTAGCTCAAGAAAGCAACTATTAGGGGAATGGAATCGAATAACTTCAACCGTTCTACTTGACTGTTATATGATTTCATCGACCGCAAAACGATTAAAGACTAAGATAATCTGAGCATGATTTGAACACAAAACGTAATAAATCTGAAGAAAATGCGACGAATTATTTTTGTCTGACGAACAAATAATTCTACCATCTCTCAAAGAATTCTATTATGATGTTTTAATACATTTTTTACGTCATAATTAGAAGTTGAAACAAGACAATATTTGTAGAATTTTTATTTGCAACATATGCTTTGTTCAATGTTAACGTCTGGCATCTCCAGCTTACCGTAAATTCGATTGTCTTTATATATTTACCAATAATTGCACCTATTTACTGAAAATGACTGCCAGGTGAATACTTGTACCCATAATCCCGTTCGTGCGAAAGCAAAAAAATAAAAACGGTGAAAATACATCAGAAACGGACATAGGATTTGTTCCATGAGTATCGTCAAAATAGTCGTCGTTGAAATCTACAACGGAGGATTTCCTGACAAATATGAATCGATCTCTCAGTGCATATATACAGGGAGAGTTTGGATGAAATTCAGATACTTCTATCTGCTGTCTACGTATATTTAGCTATCTATATGTTGCATGCAAATAAATTATATATGTGTGTGTGTGTATGTATATA
>NC_068982.1:23910637-23912601 GCF_001194135.2 Octopus bimaculoides
TATATATATATGCATGCATACATACACACAAACACACACACACACATATATGTATATATACACACTTACATAGATAGATAGATAGATCATACAAATAAGTATAATATATTTATGTATTATATATATATGTGTCTGTCTGTGTGTGTGTGTGTGTGTGTGTGTGTGTGTATGCATGTATGTATGTACTTACGTTTAAATGTACGTATACTTACAAATGTATTGTTGTATGTACGTAAATACATATATGTAATATAAATGGAGTTTTTAGATATTTACATAGAACATAAATTCCCATCTTCTATTTTCTTAGCACATATATCTTTGTAATCATCTTCCTATATATCTATCTTTACCGACTCTTTTAAATAAATATTATTATTGTGTGATTGAAATCGTCCATACACACATAGAGACACCCACACATATAGGGGACCATAATTGAGAAACCTTCCAAGGAAGGAGACACCAGTACTGAGGACCGCACTGCCACTAATGTCGACTGCGAAAAAGACGAAAGAGCAAAGAGAGAACTAAGAAATGAGAAACGAATGATGACAGATTAAAAACTCAAGAACAAATCAAGAACAAATAATAATAGAGCTCCGAATTAAGGAAGAAAACAAACAAACCAGATAGTCCATACGTGATGGTACAAATAGTTAGGAAGCGTTCACAAGTGTGTTAATTCTACTCGCTCGTTAACTGCTGGTATGGAGACGACGGTGCAAACTGCCATTTCCTACAACTAAAACCATATCACAGGCGAAACCGAGGCAAAAGTAGACACCTCTCTCCAAAATGACCAAAGGACAAAGAAAGACCTGGGTATTGACATGAGTAATGATGCGTCTTTCCATGTACATATTACTAAATTGGTAATAAAATGCATACAATTGGCCAGATGGATGCTTCGAATTTCAGAACTATAGAAAAGGAAATGATGATGGTCCTCTCGAGAACATTTGTCCTCAATCGTTTCGATGAATGCTCCCAAATATGGTGGTTACAGTGTACAATTAACAACGGAGCACGAAGCAGTACAGTAAGGCTACACAAAAACGATCGTCATAATGCAGCATCAGACTGAAAAAGTTAAGACTGTACTCCCTACAAAGATGGTAGGATAGATACGCAAGAAAATTCTAGAAATTGTACCAAAGTTTGGCATTATCAGTAACACGATCAGTAGAACGGGGCGCCACTGCATAGTACAAAAAATTCTAACATTGCCATCAGAATACAGGATTAGATCCTGCAGCAGCTTCGGCTTCAAAGGTCAACAGCTCTTCACTATCTCCCACAAATTCTTCAAAAGAAAAGGGAACATCATTCTCTCAAGAGTTCCGGATGAGCGTATCTCACTGTAAGAAACACAGATGAAGGCAGCAACATGGAACTCCCTCATTCAACATCAAAGGAATTTTAGTGAAAGTTTAGCTAAGGTAACGGCAACAACTCAGCATCGAGCTGAAACTAGAAAACTATATATATTCATGTAGGGTTGCTCATATGTATTTAAGTTTTTCTTTCAGCAATATTTTCTGCAGAGACCACTGTTGATGATTTGGATCAGGAAGAAAGAAATAGTACATAAGACTTAATTCTCCATTGACATATTAACCGATTTATTGTTCTGTATATTTTCTGGTCATTTATTGACGTATGCATATATGCAACTCCATTTCAATCCATATATATATATATATATTTACTCTATATAATACTCATTTATTGTGCTTTTAATTATTAATTTTTCTATATGTGATAGTGGATTTTCATTGATGAGTTCTTGAAACTTGGTTGTTTTCCCTAAAACTATATATTTTATATATATTTTATCTATAAAGCTCAATTTAATTTTAATTTTTTATAAATTGATTTTAATTGAGTTTTTATCTGTAATTTTGGATTTTGTCCCTAATATTATTATTATTATTATTATTATTATTATTATATATATATAT
>NC_068982.1:23913317-23914768 GCF_001194135.2 Octopus bimaculoides
TATATATATATATATGCAAGGCAGTGGGAATGAAACAACAGGGAGCTTGGACAAGATGGAAGAATGTGCTTGATAGGAAAGTGACTTGGGTTGAGCTGTGCGAAGCCAAAACTCACCGCATTAAATTCCTCATCCAGGCAGTTTACGATGGGCTTCCAAGACCATCAAGCCTGCACACATGTGGCATAGCAGAGACATCAACATGTGAGCTGTGTTCCAAGCGTGGAACCCTGGAACACATTCTCAGCTGCTGCACGGGAACTTGGAGAAGGACGGCACCGCTGGAGGCACAACCAAGTCCTTAAGACCATCGCTGAAGCCATCAGCGCAGGCCTTGTGTAGGCGAAGCGGTTCCGACCTTCCAAGAAATCCATTGCCTTTGTCAGAGCTGGGCACAGCCATCCCCTGCTAGAAAAACATCCGTGGGAATCCTAACATCTGCATGAGACTGGCAGTTACTGGTGGATCTTGAGCGTCAGCTATAGTTCGCTGGCCACATTGTGGTCTCCACCCTGCGACCAGACATTGTCTTGTTGTCTGAGTCCGCCCAGCAAATTGTGCTGCTGGAGTTAACTGTCCCATCGGACGATCGCCTGAAAGAAGCTTTAGAGAGAGAGCTCTCCAAGTACGCGGGTCTGGTCAGTGACTGCCAGTGGGCTGGTTGGAGAACGAGGTGTCTCCCAGTGGAGAGTGGATGCAGGGGCTTCGCAGCCCGTTCTCTGAGCAGAGCTTTAAGCAGTTTGGGCATCGAGAGAGTGAGAAGGAGTGAAGCCATTTGCACTACTACGGATGCAGTAGAGAGGTCGTCAAGATGTCTCTGGTTTAAAATAGGAGAGCCATGCGCTAGCTACTTGGCCATCAGGACACAAGCTGGGGTCTGAACAACCCCAGCTGGGTCACCTGGAGGAGGGTGTATGATGTTGAAAGACGCGAAACACCCGATGATACCAGTCACATCACTGAAGATGTGCCCAGATGCACCACTCATCATTGGGAGTGGAACTAGTAGACGGAAGCTGAAAAGTAGCACGTTGTAAATATATATATATATACATATATATATATGCACACATACACACATATATATATATATATATGTGTGAGAAAGTTGGTATGTGAAAGCACGTGGTTGGATGTATAAAAGATAATAAGAGTGAAAAAACTACAGAAGGCGTGTCTTACATGGTTAAAGTATATATTTAAATTATGTCAGAAAAATGTTATAAAAATGTTATAAAATCTTTTTGGTATATAAACATTGTATTTTGAGAAATAACCGGTTTCGTGTAGTCTTTTCAAATTTCTGTACTTCATTGTGTCGTGTTCGTTCCAGTCTGAGAACGAATACGACACAATGAAGTAGAGAAATTTGAAAAGACAACACGAAACCGGTTATTTCTCAAAATACAATGTTTATATACCAAAAAGATTTTATAACATTTTTCTAACAT
>NC_068982.1:23914941-23920798 GCF_001194135.2 Octopus bimaculoides
TATATACATATATATATATATATATATATATATTCTTTTAAGAATAAAATTTTAATTAATCCTACTGGCCTTAGTAAATATATATGGGAACTAAAATTTAAAAATATTAAGTACAATTTAAATTGGGAGATAGTTTGTAAGTCAAAATCTTATCGAATAGGTAGTAATTTTTGCATATAATTTAAGGAGATATTATTAACTAATAATAAAAAAAAAATATTAATTCCCTAGATGAATGTAAAATTATATGTAGAAATAAGTTAAATTACTTATATATTAAGTTTACCTAATTTGTGTATGTATATAAACACTATTTTATGAGACTAATTGTTGTACATACAATTTGTAGTAGTTAAATGTGTATATTAGCACGAGATTATATTGGATATATTACATATTTAGAATAAGATTAAACTCTGAAGGTTTTTAAATAAATGAATAAATTAATGAAAATAGTTTAAATTATAGGAAATTAGCTTAACTTATGTATATAAGTATTTTAGATTTAGATTATTTAGACTATAATTTTCTAGTGAATGATATACTACAGTTAATCTATTGTTATTCTCACAGCTAAAATACATTTTGTCTTTTTAACGGTTTAAATACATAATCTATCTATTTATTCTATAATTTTTATATTTACGCCATATTTTCACGCGATATATTTCTTATAAACGCTAAGTTCTTCGTATTACGTTTGAAATTTTAGTCTAACAGAAATTCTTCGATAAAATAACGTGTTTTTATTTTAAGTAATGTTGTTAAATATTTTTCGATTATTTATGGTTAAAACAAGTTTTATTCTATATTTATTTGATATTTTATTATAAGTTTAGATACGTACATTCATTTTATTATTATTATTATTATTATTATTATTATTATTATTATTATTATTATTATTATTTACTTTAGACCTGCTAAGTGACTATAATTTTAGACCGAATCGTTTTTATTTTAAATATAATCACGAAACGCGCGTAGTCTTTTAATGTTATTTGCTATTCATTGTGTAATTTATTGATTTAAGGAATAGGGTCTTTGTGCTATATTTGTTTTTTCAGATGTTTTGAATAACATTTTTCATTGTTGAATTTGTTAATAGTTGTTTTTTCTCTAAATTATATATATATATATATATATATATATATGTGTGTGTGTGTGTGTGTGTGTGTGTGTGTGTGTGTGTGTGTGTGTGTATTTATGTATATACAATATACTATTTAATATCATTTAATGTACACAGTATAAATGTACAAGTTACTAATAGTTTCATGCATTGGAGACGTGGGTCTAAACACCTTTTTAAATCATCGGATTCTGAGTTCATGGTGTATTTAATTTGGAAGTGGAAGGATAAATAAAAAAACGTAAAAGGAAAAGGAAAGAAATGAACTAAAATTAGAATTATATTCCCTTTGAACGTAACGTCATAATTAAATTAGTAGTCTAAGAACAATTTAGCGGAGAAGGTTTCAAATCCTGCGAGAGAGTTGCTGAATTCGAATTAGGTGGCATCCCCTTTAAACCAAACCACAAGCCAAACAAGAAACTCTCTTACATACACAACCAATTCTTCCACCCAGCTCCCTATAGTCTTTAAAAGGTTTCCGTATCAACAGCACCACCTCATATCTTTCAGCAGGAACGAGCATTTTTCAGTTCTTCTGCCAGTTGCAGAAGACATCCACCAACAGCCCTCCGAATGTACCTCGCTTTTCAAGACAATGCTCTTAAAACAGATCGTCCAATAAGGGCGACTTCTCACCCGTGCATTCAAACATCGCCTCCCATAATTTGTCTGTCGTCGTTAGTCATTTGTAGAACATTGTATCCTTAGACGAGAAACCTAGTAGGACCTCGAGCTAGATGGTATGATCTACCTCCGTATTCCGCCCACTGTTTGTCTCTGACATCTAAGTAAAATGCCGCTGAAAAACCGCACAGATTTGCTTGAAATTGAGTAGCATCCAGCCTTCGTGATACGTCAAAGACAAAATTGTAGCAGTGTTACCACTTTACGTTTCTGACCTTCGAGCGGCTTTCATTGAAATACTGTTTACAGCACGCTCCCTAGTCCTGAGAACACAGTCGAAATGTTTTTTCTAAGCGCCTCTTGTAGCTTATTAGCTAGCTTTCCGTCTACCGTATAATTTTCTATTATCATTTACTTTGATTCAAATCTAATGACATGATTCAAGGTTAAACACCATATGTTGATGGCGATAGCCCCCGTTTAATCCCTCTAAGCTAACTCTCTAAAGGGGTCTCTGCAATATTGGTCAAATGAGAATAAGGCATTCAGCTTCCATGTACCGAACCCATCTTTGATCACACATTTGTGGTCAGTTTAGTACTTTGAATTCTGGACAGGCTATGTTATCCCTATCTATTGTGCTACAAAATACTCTATCTAGATAGCATTTGGAGGACACAGTACTGTTTACATATGTCCACATGACCATCTACGAAACGGTATCTGGCAGTCAATTGGAAACAACTGAACAGATTTTCGTGGATTTTACAAGAGAAACTATGAAGCTTATTATCTCTCGCTCCTTCCCCTTGTAGTGGAAGTCATGGCTGGAATTCGAACACTGTTATCAGACGCCGATAGAAAGTAAATGATGTAGAAACAAGTTATAATACCTTCTTTGGAAATGTAGTAGTAAAAATACTTTCGGATACGGAAATGTGCATTGTTTTCTCAAGGCAAACTGACCGGTTATTTTTGTCAAGATTCACCAGGAAAGCTAGTGCTTCCTGTGAGATATATCAGTATGAAAAGACGATAATATATCTCTGAGGAAATGGAGCGAATTTCCAAATACAGAGATCGGAAAATAAGGACGAACAGAATGTGAATATTGAAATTAGGAACAATACCTATTATATTAGATGTCTTCTGAATGATTAAAACAGATGCAGACAAATAGATAACTAAAATCCCATGGCGTAGACTTACACATAAAATACCGTTAATTGCACTTACTATTCATAGCATACATCATTACGCTTCAACAATACATTTAGTGACAACCAGACATATTTATCTCATGAATACTTCTCATTAAAGACACATTAATAAATTCTAGCATAAAACGATAAAATAATTAGCACCAGTATTATAATTAATGTGAAACAAAAACATTGGACGTTAATAATATGCCATCATAAGAACTTGTAAACTTTCAGGAAAAGTAGAATATATTATGTTGGAATTATATCTCGAAGTACATATAAATCTATTAATAGATGTTTGTAAATATTGGGTTGAAAAGTCCTTTTCTATAGCCAAAAAAAAAAAAAAAAAATTGATGCATGTTTGTGGTATTCGAACCTTCATCTCTAGTAGATATAACAGGCGTTCTAACACCGTACAAAGCAATCGCTTGAATTAATTTCTGCTTTGCAAATTTTATTTTTAACAACGAGAATTTTTTGTTGATGTCATATTTTTTTTTAATATTTAGAAAGAAGTGAAAAAATCCTGTTTTACAAAGTTCAGTGGTAGAACGGTTGTCCTCTCGTCTACAGGAGATGTGGTTTCGAATCACACTGGTAGCCTTCGTCTTTTGTTATTCAAAATCTTTCCTAAGTATATATAGTTTGTGTATATACACCGAGTGAAAGCGCATGGTTTAGATAGTGAGTTCAGTTCTCAGCGGTGCGTTGTGTTCTTCAGCAAGACACTTTATTTCATGTTGCTCCAGTCCACTCAGCTTGTAAATTGTGTAGTACCTGTATTTCAAAGGGCCGGGCTTGTTACAATTTGTATCACGCTGACCCTCCCTGAAAACTACATTAATGGTACACCTCTCACTGAACTGCACAGCCAATTGCTCGTTAATTTCACAAGCAGGCTGCTCCGTTGGTTGGATTAACTGAAGCTATCGTTGTCGTAACCGACAGAATGCCAGTGTCATGAATATACACAGAGGTCCAAATCCAAAAAAGAAATAATAACAACAGCAATAATGTGTCATGCATACATTGACAAATTACCAAAATAAGTGTGTTTTACAGAAAAGGTTAAGGGAAAATGCAAATAATAAAGAATGGAATGACAATATAAAAAACTAAATCACTATGCAGAGCCCACAGGAAAACTAAAATTTTTCCTGATTTTCCGAAATCCTATAGACATAGGACTTTTTTCAGCTGTACTTTCTAGTTTGCATACACTTGTTTAACGTTAGTCCAGTCACTTAGGTTAAACTTCTCTCTTCCTTGCTTAACCAAATTTACTGGAGGGCAACACTTTCAAATTCAACAGCACGAGACATTTGAAGTAATGCAGAAAAATACCCATTTTATAAGTGTATATTATGTAGGTTTATGACTGGATCATTCATACGTTAAACACAATGAATTATATTAACCTGTCTACTCGTTCCTCAAACCTTCTGGCTGATTCGATCGTCTGCATGTGATCAATGTTGTTATCCATCTGTGTGCAACATAAGAGACTGCTCTATCTATCTATCTATCTATCTATCTATCTATCTATCTATCTATCTGTCTATCTATCTATCTATCTATCTATCTATCTATCTATCTATCTATCTATTCATCCATCTCTCTGCTTTTCTATATGTCCGTTTGTCTGTCTGTATGTCCGTCTGTGTGTATGCATGTGCGTGTGTGTGTGTGTGTTCAAGCCCAATGGAAATTATCAGCCAGTCACGACTTTCAATTCTATCGACCATTCATTCAGTTCTATTATATCCATCTGATATGAAAATTGCATATCTTCCCCAGAAAGGGTAAATGATAGGTCTATCGTAATGATCAATAACATTCACAGAAGGTTCATCTTCACACGACACATAGTATACGATATAGCCACATAAGTTAGAAATTTCGAAGAAAGATCAATTTTGTATCTCTGTACCCATATCAGCCTGAGAGAGCTGGTAGCACTTCTTTCAAAACAGCAATATTCAAGTGACATGTCTAAGCCTAGATTTCTGGAAAAAGGTTCATACTGTACGGACAAATTCTTTAGACAAATTCTCTCGCACACACCAATATCTATGTAAACTCATTAAATACATACAGCGACTAATATCATTGAAACGCTTGATAAAGAGAAAAAAAAATATCAATGAGTTTCGAGAAGAGTCTTCATCCGGATTTCAAAACTTATAATCAAATGCATTGATTCCTATAAATGTGAAATGTCAGCTATGCCATATCAGCGCCATTTTATAACATAGTACGCTATCCAAGAAATACATTCATGAAACGGCTAGCCCTCACATACATAAAATTCAGTCCCGAAGCAAAAAGTGATTAGAGGTACAAATATTCTGACGTATGTATGTACACATTAACGCCCGCCCTTTGCATACGGACACGAGGGCACAGAGACACACACATATGTGTGTGTTTATATATATATATATGTGTTTGTGTGTGTGCATGTATATATGTACACATATAAATATGTACATATATACATATATATATAAATATATATGTATATATATATATGTTAATTCTCTAAATGAAGTATTAACAGTAACTGCACGATAAAGTGTAGTATTTTGCCACTTAAGTGTGGCTGACCCCTAGGGGTGGATGTTACTGTTGCTTTTAGCCCCAGGAGGACATCTCCTCCAGCTGGCTTATCGACACACGACTGTGTCCTGTTTGCCAAGGGAGTTATCCCTCTCACCTCGGCCAGCAGCACGAACGTATCCGGATTTCAGGGTTATTTCCCTTCGTCGGCGTTCGACAGCTGATGACCTTGGTGAGAGAGAAAAACCTGGCAGACCTTATATCTTCTTTTCCAGTGGCATTCTTCACTGATATTGAAAAGGTGAAAACAAGCAATGTTAATTCTCTAAAT
>NC_068982.1:23921080-23921794 GCF_001194135.2 Octopus bimaculoides
AGAGAGAGAGAGAGAGAGAGAGAGAGAGAGAGAGAGAGAGAGAGAGAGAGAGAGAGAGAGAGATAGATAGATAGACGTATAAATACATGTGCCTATACGTAGTGTTGTCTGAGTGTGACACTATTTCCGTCCTGTATAATGGAAATATATATATTTTATTTTTATTATAATAGACATACACAGAATTATTTAGTTCGTGAGGTAACATTTGCGTGCTTATTTCTATAGTAGGTTACCATTCCCATACCAGCAAAACATACCTTTCCAATACAGAAGCATTTAATGCGGCCTTCATGTGTCCAAAACTACATCAATAGTAAAGATTGGTCGTCTGCCAGTCTAATTTCTCTGTTATTATTCAGCTTGGGTACTTCAGCGTCTGGAAATAAACCTGGCAACACGTTACGGATAACGATATGTATTTAAAGAAAGCCAACATGCCAACTGCAATATTCCCAAGTCAATAATATAGGAAGCCAATTTTTACAGCGTTAACTGAATTTTTAGAAGCTAACAAAAGAATAACCACAGTAGATGAAATAATACGTGCGTGTAAGACGATATACATGTATAACAATACATACATATATATATATGCATATATATTTAATATGCATCTATATGTATAAGCACAATTGTGTGTGTGAATATATACATACATACATACACACACACACACACACACATATATATATATATATATATATATATATA
>NC_068982.1:23922137-23924767 GCF_001194135.2 Octopus bimaculoides
ATATGCACAAGCAAACACAAGGCGACCATATATATGATATATATTCTAATATATCAGCGTAAGTTATTGTGTGTGTGTGTGTGTGCGTGTATGCATGGATGTTACTAACATATAAGTGCACTAATTATATGTACACCTCTTGAAATATGCAAAAGCAGACACACACACACATACACACACGTATGTTTCCCCAGACAACATCGCTTGGAAAAGCACAAAGAAACGCACAGTCATCCACATATTCACACGTACGCACCCACGCAGACACACATACACACACACACACACATGTATAGGTACATATATAAAACAAAATGTGTCTATATTCCAGTGCTTGTGGATATTCGTGTGTGCATCTGTGGGTGCATGTCGTGCGATTGTTTGAGTCTGTGTTGGAGCGAGCTTCGATGTGTTGGGGCTGTATACATACGCATAAGTGTGTGTTTCTGTGTGTATGTACACGCACTTAAATACACACACATACGTGAAGTAGTAGTAGTAGTAGTAGTAGTAGTAGTAGTAGTAGTAGTAGAAGAAGAAGAAGAAGAAGAAGAAGAAGAAGAAGAAGAAGAAGAAGAAGAATCCATGCATCGCGATGCGCATTTTGACAAATTACTTGTTTCTTACGATCATAGTCCGTATTCCTGGGATGATTACAGTACAACCCGTATTTTCCAGGGACATCAGGTGGACCATAATTCCTGCTTTCATTTCATCAGGGGCTATAGCATTAAAGCTGAAAGCAGCGAATATATAACTGAAATATGTTTATTAAGTTTCACCTGTGAAGAGGTTCATTGAGATGTATGAGCTATTCTGTATATCCGTTGCGGAAGAATAGAAAGTGATAGATATTCGCACAACATGTACTCACGGATGCACACAAAAATATATGTTTGCGTGCTTGTGTTGCTGCGTGCTTAGTGTGTGTATGTGTGTGCTTAATGTGTGTGTGTGTGTGTGTGTGTGTGTGTGTGTGTGTGTGTGTGTGTGTGCTTGAAAGATACAGAAAAGGAAATGATTTTATTCTCAAACGCATATATATATATATGTGTGTGTGTATGTATCAAGGTGTGTATATAAATACATGCATACTTGTGAGCATGCTAATGCAGCTGCAAATACGAATGTGTCTGCTGGTCCATTTTGTCTACCTGTGTTCGATGCATACCTGGATACCGTTGACTTTTACCCAAAGTATATGGACGCAATGTTAATTTAGTTTAATTTGAAATATGCAGAGTAATACAGTTTTTAAACATGTAGAAAACGGATGCATATAATTGTATCATTAACATATTAAGCAGTAGTAATTATAATAACGTATCTAGAACTTTTTAATACTTTCTGGTTGATTCGACCGTCAATATCTGATATGTCCTGATATGTTCGTAGTGCATGTGCCTGCAACACAAGAAATAACTATTCCACTGCTGTACCTCATTTTACTTTTCTATGTATTTGTACCTGTGTATATGAGTGTGTTTTTAATTGTTATACCCATATACATTTTAGAATGTGTTTAATACCTGCACACCGTCAAATTATTTTCGTACTAAGCTATAGCTTATATGTAAACAAACGCATATTTCCTTCTATGCAGTCTTCTAATAAAACGATAATTTCACAAGATATAAATATACAGATATAGATATATGTTAGTTATATGCAGATAACGTTTATGTCTCTATAGCTGAAAATGTTTATAGTTATTAATCGTCTTTTTCAAACTTGCTACCAGTTTAAATATGCTTTAGGCATATTGGAACCCATATAAAAGCCATTCACCGCATTTTATCAAGTAGTAAATTTGTCGCTGTTGAGTCTACAGTGTAAACAAATAAATGGCGAAGACATCGATTTACCTTAAATCGCCCAAAACAAGACTGATGGATCCCTACATTTTCGAGTGGTTATCTCCCTTTCACTACAAGACATCTTTTTAGCTATTTCTCGCTGAACTTCTGACATGTGAAGCTCCTCTACGTGTGAACTGTAGGACATGATACATGCAAGTGTGTTTGTGTTTTTGAATACTGTATGTGATAGCCTGTGAGAGAATGAGGTGTGTGTATGAACCACAACTGAACTGAGAGAATAAAAATTGAGATTAGCTAGTGACATAATTTTCGATAATTATTTAATACCAAACATATGTTAGATTGAATACGAAGAAGACTTAAGATAAGTAATGTTTGTCGCTTTCGAAGTTTATGACGGAAACACGTGTTCAAAATTGTTTTCTCTCTCGCTTCATAAATATATTGTCTTACTTATCAGCTTCAAATGAGCGGATGTTTCAACTTCCTACAACTAGAAATGAAGTGCTAGCTGCAATAAGCATACATTATATATTCTTTTATTCTTTTAATTGTTTCACTCACTTCACTGCGGCCAGGCTGGAGTTCCGCCTTTAATCGAGCAAGTCGACTCCAGTACTTATTCTTCGTAAGCCCAGTACTTATTCTATCGGTATACTTTGCCGAACTGCTAATTTACGGGAACGTGAACAAACCAACATCGGTTATCAAGTGATGGTCGTGGGACAAACACAGACACATAAACACACACGCACACACACACACATACACACACACACACACACACACACACACACACACACACACACA
>NC_068982.1:23925126-23926830 GCF_001194135.2 Octopus bimaculoides
AGACAAAAATGTGCAAGGAAACTCTGTGTGTGTGTGTGTGTGTGTGTGTGTGTGTGTGTGTGTGCGTGTGTGTGTGTGTGTGTGTTTGGCTATCTTTCATACACATTTCTAACGTAAAACATGTTGCGTTTCGTTTACCTGCATTGATATGCGGAACTATGAAACTCCATCAAAGAATGGTTTTTAAATTTAGTATATGACTGAAATAAGTATAGCAATCGATGAACTAAAATTTCTGTTGTAGGACATCATCATAATGGCTAAAATTCATTCATTAATTGATATCCGTAAAAGAAACGTTTATATACGACCGCGTTTGCATGTTCCTGTTTTCGTTCGTGCATATGTATGTATGTTTATGTGACAATAAAGAGAGGATCAGACAGAAAGGATGTGAAAGATAAATATGCTCATTCTTTAGCTCATATTTTATGTTTCTTTAAGGAAAGAGAGCACGCAATATGTCAGTGAAATAAGTAAAAATGATTCTTAAATATGTATATGCATTTCATCATATCAAACCGTTAATCTCTTCCCCTTTTTTCTCTCCGTTATTTTTTTTTTCATTTCCTCGGTGTTCTTCTTTTTCTTAATACTTTTTATCAAAGAGTACAGGCTCGAAACCTCAAAGACTTTTACATTCTTCCCGAGAGTTAAGCTAATGTACATGCTTGTTATTACTACACATGACTTCGTCTTTTCTATTCTGTAAATTTGGACTATATGTAGATAAATGCATGTGTGTATATATATCTATATGTATGAATATGTATGTATGTGTGTACGTATATATGTGTCTGTGTGCCTGTGTGTATAAAATTAGATATTAAATATTTCTACAAATAACTCACAGCTTAAATCATTAGATTAAAATTATCCGCCGTTTAATTGTCTTCGGTTTCCCCCTGCATAGTGAAAATGTAAGAAAATGAAAATATAGAATCATTTAAATGAATATAATTAGCAAAGTATCATGCAGAATAAATGGTAATGAATGAGGAAAGATATAGGGAAATATTTGGAAATTTTACTTTCATAGAATTCTTTAATGCAAAATACTGCGTAATTATTCTCAATTGACAGAAATCGGTAACACTGACGCACAGGTGGATGTCTCAGAAAAGGAACGATGTTGGTATAATCTTAATTTTGACCAGTCCAGAAAATGACTAACGTAAGAGGAAAGTCTTAATTGGTAGAGCAAAATGAAAGCTTCATATTGTCATTCCCAATATATATTACTGTAACTAATATGTCAGGTAGCAGTTCCCAACAAGTGTAAAACACATTCTCAGTAGGATTCCTATGTATGCATGTATATGCATGATTATATATGTATGCATGTATATGCATAATTTTGTATGTATTGATTTATAGGGTGTGTCTGTGCGCGCGTGTGTGTGTATGCCAGGTTGATTGAAAATAATTTTCCTATTTTACGTTTTAAATAATAGTCCAGAGTACATAAGAAAGGCGTATATTCATGAAGATACCAGACGAACCAATGGCTCGTAATGAGACGCAGTTTAGGGCAGCTATGTCAAATTCTCTTATACACCAGATGTGCCATCAAAACTCTTGATTGGACCATGTCAGGTGGGGGAGAAGAGCCATGGAAGGAACGTGAAAATCACGGTGGTGCACCAGCATGACAGCAGCCACTTGGCTGAAACACATAAATAAATATATATATATATATATATA
>NC_068982.1:23927579-23932599 GCF_001194135.2 Octopus bimaculoides
TATAATCAGAATAGCTGGGTGAGGTTTGTTTTCCATGGGTTCGCAGGTGAGATTTGAGGCCAGCCAAGGACAGACATGGTCTGTCACAGACTGTGCACACAAAAAGGTCCTTGTCATTCACCTTCTCAGTCTTCACCTTTTTCCTTAAATGTCTCTTGAGCCCTGCTTGCATCATCCTGGCCTCTTCAAATGCTTTCACTCCACTCCACACCCTTGTTCGCCATCCAACTCGATCTGAAGCGAGGACTTCTATATCTTTTGGAGCCATTCCAATTGACTTCATAGCAGTCCTTATGCCATCCTTAAACCTTTTTTTTAGGTTTATGCCGATAACGTTTCCCCTCTGCAAGCTCACCATAAAACAGCAATATATATGTATATATATTGATATATATTTATTTATATATACGTATATATATGTATATAAATATATTTACATATACATATATATATATGTAATTGATGAGTTATAATACAATTCCGCAGTCATAACAACAATACAACATACCTCTGTTTTCAGCTGCCTCACGGATACCATTATTGTTTCGACACCAGTGCAGTACTATTCAATCCGGCCTTGTCAACAACACTGAAATAAGTGTTGTTTGGGAAGAAACAGCTCAAAGAAATCAACACTTTAAATCACACTTAAACAATGTATAACCGAATCGATAAATAAATTCCATAATTAAAATACGACCCCTCCTAGTTACATAACTAAATATCTACAACTCTACTCAGTCATGAAATATTATATTCCATACCGTTTGTCGTAGTGTATCTTAAAGACCACATTATTCTATAAATCAAGACATAGGCAGGATTAAACACTAACCTTACTAAAACTAGAACACGAGACATTTAAACCAATGTACATTGTATCAGTATAAATAATAAACTGCAGTAACTAAATTATATACTAAATTGCGACCCATCTTTAAGTCAATATAAATAATAATCCCACCGGTCTTCCATACATATTACTCTAATGAAAGTGTTTACCTTATAAAAGTTTTCAAAACAAATCACGACTGAAATTAATTTAACTAATATTTTTATGAGTGAAATACATTATTTCATCATTTAAAAGTTAATAATATAACACTACATTCTCATTAATATGTCATCACTACGAGTTATAATATTAAATTGCCGGTGACTAATATACACTTAAATTTCATTAAATAGGAACTTCCCCGAGAACTACGTTAAGGGTGCACGTGTCTGTGGCGTGCTCAACCACTTACACGTTAATTTCACGAGCAGGCTGTTCCGTTGATCGTATCAACAGGAACCCTCGATGAACTTTTACCTTTTACATATTTCAGTCATATGCTCAAAGCCCCAGTTCTTATAGCTTCTTTTATTTTTATATATCTATTATTATTATTATTATTAATAATATTATTATTATTGTTATTATTATTATGTTGTATTTTTCTTCTTTCTTCAAATTTTCTTCCATTTCTCGCCGAGTGTTTTCCGTGCACCTAGGGCAGACAAGCTCGTTGTATGCATTCCCAGTTTACACACGCAAATTCACAAGTAAAATATGTATTTTAAAAAAAAATCATGAATGGATGTTGTTTTCACAGCGATAATGCTCTTCCCAGTACATGAGTCGTTCCAGTTAGCACGATTTTTTGCACTAACTGTAGGGAGGGTAAGCCTGGTATCATTTTCAAATAGTTTTCAGTACCTTTTTTTTATAATTCCTAGAGATCCTACAATCACTGGTACGGTAGTCGCCTTGAGGTGTCACATTTTTTCAATTTCTATTAGCAAGTCTTTATATTTACTGATCTTGTTAAATACTTTCGCCGCTATATTATGATCACAGGGAATACACATGTCAATTAATAAACACGTCTTCTTTGTCTGATCTTTTATAGTAATATCCGGTTTATTACCTTTCATTGCCTTGTCGGTGTGTACGGGGAAGTCCCAGATAATCGATACATTTTCTCCCTCAGTCACAGCTTCAGGATGGTGTTTACACCATTTGTCAGCGGTTTTGATTTTATAATGCTGACATATTGTCCAGTGTAAATACTGGCCAACTCTGTCATGTCTTGCTTTATATTCTACAGGTGCTAAAACTCTACACCCTGAGATTAGGTGGTATATAGTTTCAATCGCATCGTTACAGAGTGGCATTTTGGGTCAGCTCCATTTTTTATCACATTGGCTTGGTAGTTTCGGATTAATAAGCTTTGGTCTTGAGCAGCCAATTTGAAACCTTCACTCTCTGCTTTTAGCCCTGAGCTTCGTAACCATTATTATTATTATTATTATTATTATTATTATTATTATTATTATTATTATTATTATTATTATTATTGGTTTTGAGTTACCTCTAAGATGATGGAACTTAAACAACATCAGTACCGATAAGGAATTCATTCCTTTGATTTATAGTTTTACAATATGTCTCTACCATCAAAGAATATTTGAGAATGTCCATTCATATAATAGAATAGTTTATGACCAGTGTGCTTAGTTATATAAAATTAAGAAAGAAGTAAATATTTTCTTCTGTAACTATGGAAGCACTATGGAACAATGTTATCAGAAAACAAATTACGATAATTAAATAACAATTTTATTTTGGCAATCATCCGAATACGCTCGTATTGTTAAATTGCCATGCCAAAACCTTCGTCTTACTCAGTACAACATATCTACGAATTTCCTGTCCTAATGACAGAGAGATTTTCCTGATAGTTCAGGTCTTCCTAAAGATTATGTCGCAATTTTAATTATCTAAATAGTCGCCTTGAAGTGTGTCAGTTTTGTCATTTCGCCATGAAAAAAAAAAAAAAGCCAAAAACACAGTACGGTTAGTGATTTGGACTTAGGTCAAAGGCATTGCGATATGTCCTTAGGTAAAAGACTTATCTCTATTTGAATCAGGTTTAGTACAGAAGATGAGAGCTATTAAACGGTGCAGAATGATATGATGATAACTAATGAGGAATTCAATGCATTATCCCTTGAACACTAAAACCATTTTGGCAAAAAAATTGTCTTTAATCGTGTAGAGGTAAATGATATGTAAATCTGCCAAATTTAAGCATCAAAGAACGATCAGCTATCTATTCAGTTTCTGGTCAACAAAGGAATTTTATAATATACCTTTTTAGTGAATTTCTAAATCTGTAAATGTTAGCACATTGACCTGTTACATTTTGATTCATGTCAAAATTTGTTTTTATTAATTTTAAGATGAATTGGCAAGGAATCGTATTATATTTATTTAGACAGTATATCTTCGATATTTTATGCTCACTTTAACCACTTGGGTCCACAGATTTCAATTTACTTATGGCAGAAAAATATATTGGACACAAGGTGTGTTCATTAGAAGAGGAAGTGAAAACCAAAATGTCAGGGTTTCAAATATATGTGAACTGTTATGAACATTACGAAATCTATTTGTGCTTTTTCGTATAAACACAGAGGGATATAACACTATTAGAATACAATTAGAATATTCGTTCTCAATATTTGGCTTGGAATAAGACAGCGATCTGGCAGAATACTTAGCAGACCGGGCAAAATGCTTAGCAACATTTCGTACGTCTTTACGCTCTGAGATCAAATTCTGCCGAGGTCGACGTTGCTATTCATCCCTTTGTCGTCAGTAAAGACTACAAGTGAACAATGTGGTCGATGCAGTCGAATTACTCATTCTCCCATCCGGCTGGCCTTGAGTTACATTTTGAAATGCATATTTTATTCGGAAGAGGGAATTGCTTCATTATTATTACGATCAATGTGTGAGTGCGTCTAAAATAAACACAAATCCACACTTATATTTCAGCTTAAGTGCCAAGTATAATTTACATATTGTGATACATTCATCTGATGTATCTGTCTTCTGAAATATCGTATTAAATAAAC
Organism: Octopus bimaculoides; assembly: GCF_001194135.2. Taxonomy (NCBI): domain Eukaryota; kingdom Metazoa; phylum Mollusca; class Cephalopoda; order Octopoda; family Octopodidae; genus Octopus; species Octopus bimaculoides. The sequence continues at coordinate 23,931,483 of NC_068982.1, forward strand.
ATATATTGGAATGACTACTTCGACACTTATTATCCCATTATAAATCAACAGGATAACAAAAACGCATACACTTAAAGACCCACGACTACACAGATATGCATATATCAGTGTACGAGTGTGTGCTGAAAGGTTCCTGAATTTAGCTAAAACAAAATACAGGAAGATTAGTTAATTATGATTTTATTCAACATATTCCCCTCTCAGAATGAAAATAAGAAAATGAAATGATAAAGAAATACAGGATTATCTTATGGTCTTCATTAGATTATATTAAGAAAAAACAGCTATAAGTTAACGAAGTTCATACGATAATCATTTCTTCTTTCTCGTCTCATTTTATTCTCTATGTATATACATATGTGTGTACGTATGTGTGTCGGTTTCTATGTGTGTGAGCTTGTGTATGTCATTGTCTGCATGTGTGTATATGTGCATGTACGTATGTATGTATATTCTTTCATACATTTACATTTTTCAGCACAAAGGCAGTGGACATCTTAGAGGACCGTCAGCATTATCACCTTTCCTATGGTCGTTGGATATGTTATATACATATACATATACGAGTACAAACATACCATTATTTTTGCTTTCTATACATGCATATATATATAATGATAATAATAATAATAATAATAGTGATGATAATAATAATAATAATAATAATAATAATAATAATAATAATAATAATAATAATAATAATAATAATAATAATAATAATAATAATAATAATAATAAGAAGAAGAAGAAGAAGAAGAAGAAGAAGAAGAAGAAGAAGAAGAAGAAGAAGAAGAAGAAGAAGAAGAAGAATCAGCTAATATTTCAGGAGTGGAATATCCAACGTTTCGGATTGAATCCTTTGTCACGGGGCAGAGAATAAGAGACGAAAAGGAGAAAAGTCAAACAGAGCTTACATTCGCTCAGCTTGAAGAACTGTGTTATTCTGTGTCCATTATCAGTTGCAGCCAGTTTTTAAGCAGAGACAATGTAAACTCTGTCTGACGTTTTTCTCCTTTACTTCTCTTATTCTCTGCCCCCTGACGAAGGATTGAATCAGAAACGTTGGATATTCCACTCCTCCGTCAAGTTCAATGTACCCCTTTCATTTGTATATATA